>NC_133326.1:365510252-365715252 GCF_042186555.1 Aquarana catesbeiana | reverse complement strand
TTGCAAGGAGTACACAATCACATGCAAGGGCAATTAATGAAAACACTTTGAGGCTTGCATATGATTTGATGATGGAAATCAGCAGAGCTTCTGCTCATTTACTAAAGCACTAGAACAAATGCACTTGTAGAGTGCACATGCATTTTGCAAAGTGCAACATATATTTGCTTTAGACAAATCAACACCACAGAACATTCCAGCAAATTTTAACGAGGGTGGGGGTGGGGGGGTTGTGAAATCTAGATAATTGCTCATTAGCAGCACACTATTTGGAGTGAGTTTAGGTGGGGGGGGGGGGGGGGTGGGGGGGTTGTGAAATCTAGATAATTGCTCATTAGCAGCACACTAAATACACTCAAACAAAATACATTCCAAATGAGTAGACTAGGTGGATATGTTCCCATCACTTCATGCTGGGAAGGTTATTGAAGGAAAATATACATGCATGACAAAAAATAACAGTAAAAAATTCCAGCATGTGTGAGGATAAAAAGGGGACATTCACACTATATTGCAATGATGGTAAGTAGTGTTTGAAGCAAGAAATACATCACATTATCAAAGATTACATAAAAGAACATGTGATGCTAATAAAAGAAAAATATCTTACCTTAATATAGTCCTTCTGCAGGACCTGTATGATGGCAGAACAGGTCTCTGGGATAATGATCCCCAGAGCCTGGGGGGAGATGCCTGTCGAGAACTTAAGGTCCTGCAGGCTTCTCCCTGTGGCCAAATACCGCAAGGTAGCGACCAGCCTCTGCTCCGGAGTGATGGCTTGCCTCATGCAGGTATCCTGCCTGCTGATATAGGGGGTCAGCAAAGCCAACAAACGGTCAAAAACGGGGTCCGTCATCCGGAGAAAGTTCCTGAAATCCTCAGGATTATTCTCACGGATCTCACGGAGCAAAGGCATGTGACAGAACTGGTCACGCTGAAGCAACCAATTCTTGGTCCATGAACTCCTCCTCGCCCTGTTCATGGACTGGTCTTGGGCTGAAGAATAAACTACAGCACCAAGCACATACAATGCACGAGCTCTACGACGAGTACGTACAGGTAACATGGCTTCAAAACGGTCGGCTGGTCAGAACGCACTAAACAGAACGCACTGAAGAACAGCAAGGCCTGTGAAGAACGACCTGAAAATCAGGAACGAGCGGCCAATAAAACAAAGATTTCTCAATGCCAACTGACCAAACGCACTGAAAAGCAGATACAAACCTCACAAGCACAGACTGAACAACAGTTAAAACGAACTGAAAAATACGAGTCTCACAAGCGCGAATCGTCTCTCACCAAACTTCTACTAACACGAGATAAACACGAGATTAGCAGAAGGAGCCCAAAGGGTGTCGTACGGGCTATTGAACTTCCGTTTTATAGTCTCGTCGGACTTGGTGTACGTCACCGCGTACTAGGCTGTCGTACTTTTGTGTGGTCGTGTGTGTGCAAGTCCGTTCGTAAGAAAGTCTGCCGCAAGTCCGCCGAAGGTACGTCGGAAGTATGTCGGACAGGCTGTCGGACTTTTGTAGACGAAAAGTCCGACCGTGTGTACGCGGCATTACAAAGCTGCTGTTCAAAAGTATCTGTTCTGACCCTCAATTCAGAGTGGGAACACACTAATACAGGAAGCGTGCTACTGACCAGACCACCAGATGATAACAGAGGGAAAAAGCTTAAAAAGAGAAAACTAATGCAGCCACCACATATAATGATTAGTAAGCTGCAATATACAGTATTACATTTTTGGTTTGGGGTTTAATACCGCTTTAAAGAGGAACTTCATCCTTATCCCAAAAATTGCAACAAAGACACCTTAAGAAATGTTTAGTAATGGTAATCTACAAAGAAATACTTCTAAATAATTGCAGACTTGTTATTCTTTGTCTACCTTATTTTTCTTTTACTACCTATTCTCCCTACTGTGGCAGAAAAATCCACCTCCCTTTACTTCCTGGAACTCTCTGTATGCCTCCTGGGACATGTAACAGTGCACATCATCTATGGTGGAGGCACTGGTGACATAAAAAGTAGAACAAAACTAAAATGGCTCGGAATTTTCTTGATCTAGCTTAGTTCCAGGGTCAGGGTCAAATTCCAGGGTCAGCATGTGTTGGGTAGGATTAATATTAATGGAAGTGGTCCAATGTGTCTCAACACCACATCCTGAAGGAGGGCACCAGCCCCTGAAGTTCACATCATATGTAGCACTCACGTTGGGGTTCTTGTTCCTCACTCTGAGTTCTATGGCAGGCAGACCTAACACTTTGTGCTTTTGTTCTGACAGTTACATCTGATACCCCTTTTGGAATACATTTTCAAATTGATCCTTCGATTTGCATATTTAATTAACAAAAAGTCCACTACTATTGTGATGGACTTATTCTCAATCTTGAATTCTGTTATCAGAATATAAATGAGTACCAGAAAACAAATACATTGTTCGAAGACTCAAGGCTTCTGAGACAGAACCCCCTTGTGGCCATTTTTTTTATCCCTTACTGTCCCCCCAGGATACACATTGTGGCCAACATATGGTTTCATACACCCCCTCTGGGTATGTTTTCTGACAACGCAGATTTCAGTGATTTGTGAATATTTAAGTAGTAGCTGGTTAAGGATAGTCAATATTTTTTGGGGTATCTGTGACTTGTATTTATCTGTGTATCTGGCCGAAGAACCTGTATTTTTTATTTTACCTTTACCTTGTTTTGATTGTAAATATGTACATCAATAAACAAGAGTATTAATAAGATTTTTTTGTGATTCATTTTGGCACCTTCAATACCAGGCACTTTCGCCCCTTCCTGCGATCATACAACATTTCCTGTGGTCATACAATTCTTATCATTTTCTTCCCACAAATAGAGCTTTCTTTTAGTGGTATTTGATCACCTCTGAGGTTTTTATTTTTTGCTAAACAAACTAAAAAAGACCGAAATCCAATGGGGGCTGTGCTGATTATCAACACAGACCCCCCCCCCGACAGGGAGAGCCGCCGTGTCAGCGCGAATCGAGGAATGCCGTTTACGGCACTTCCTGGTTCATCCCAATGACCAATCACAGCTGATCACATGGTAAAAAGCCTCTGTCAGAGGCTCCTTACTACGATTGGAGATGCAGTGTGTCAGACTGACACACAGCACCTCAGATCGCAGCGTTGTGCGCACCCGTGGGTGCGCGCTGGCATGTTATCCTGCTGGACATCATATGACTCCCAGTCAGGATAACAGATCCACCACCTGGCCATCAATCTGCTATAGGCCGGATGGGAAGTGGTTAAGGTCCCTAGTATGCAATTTTGATTTTTGGATTATTAGGTGGGAGAAATAAAAACTCTATTTAGCGTCAGTGTGTTTTAGGTAGGATAAAAAAACAACAAAATGCCCACTATTGTTTCCTGGCCCTACTATGGGTACAAACAGGAAATAATATACACATATATGGTATCGCTGCAAACATCAAGAGAAGGAGAATTTGTTTTATTTATTTTTTATTTTTTGGTGGTGAGTAATAATATAAATTTATATCACCAAAAATTTGGAAACATTTTTGTTTTTCTATTTCAGACTAGTTTTCCTGGTCTGAAATAAAAAAAATCAGGATGTATCCATTACCATTTACCATCAAGCAAAGGCCCAATTTATCCTGAAAAAAACTAAATATCATTCATTTGGATACACATAGGTGGGAATTTACTAAGACTGGAAAATACAGAATGTAACTTTCATTTATAAAGCTTAAATGAACAGACTGAAGTTAGAAGCTCATTTGTTACTATGAACAATTGCTCCAAATTCTACCTGCTCCAGTTTTAGTAAATTTCCCCATAATTAGCTGCAGTTTTACTAACACTTGAAAAAATTGCAAAACTGCATTCAGGTTTTTAAATTGTTTTACCTTCAGGCATTAAGGGGTTGACTAATAAATATGAGATGATTTTATTTCATCTTGCAGAGGTGCATGCTGATGTGGTTTTTAGTAAAAAGGGGGAAAGGTATGCTTTAACTGCTTGCTGCCCACCCACCGTCAGATAACCGTGGGGTGGTGCAGCTCTCGTTCTGGGACGCCGTCATATGACAGCGTCCCACAATGGCCGCTCACACGCGCGGTGATCACGGGCGCGCCGTTTTGCTAGGACACGGCGCAACCCCAATCTCTTTAAAGAGCCACGTCCACGGCTTTTTAACCATGTGATCCGCTGTGTCCAATCACAGCTGGTCACATGTAAACAAGGAGATGCCGGTAATCGACTCTCCTCGCCTCACACTGACAGAGTGTGAGGAGAGGAGAGATGATCAGTGGCATCTCCTCACAGGAGGACATCTAGGGATGTAATCAGGGCACTGATCATCAGTGCCCTGATTACAATAAATAAATACAGTGTCACAAAACAGTGCCCACCATTGACCACCAATGTCAGCATACAGTGCCCACCAGTGGCAGCAATCAGTGCCCACCACTGCCCACAAGTGCCACCAATCAGTGCCCATTAGCGATGCCAGTCAGTGCTGGCAATCAGTGCTGCCCATCACTGCTGTCAATCAATGCCCATCACTGCTGTTGATCAATGCCCATCAGTGTCGCCCATCAGTGCCACCCATCAATACCCATCAGTGCCCATCTGTACCACCCATCCGTGCTGCCTATCCGTGCCGCCTATCAGTTCCCACCAGTGCCACCTATCAGTGCCCACCAGTGCCTTCTATTAGTGCCCATCAGTGCCACCCAACAGTGCCCATCAGTGCCGCCTATCAGTGCTCATCTGTGCCACATATCAGTGCCACCTATCAGTGCCCATAAGTGCGGCATATTAGTGCCTCCTCATCAGTGCCCATAGGTGCCGCCTCATCATTGCCCATAAGTGCCACTTCATCAATGCCCACCAGTTCAGCCTATCAGTGCCCATCAGTGCCGCCTCATCAGCGCACATCATTGAAGGTGAAAAATTACTTAGTTACAAAATTTACAGAAAAAAGTAAAAAACATTTTTTTTTCCAAATTTTTGGTCTTTTTTTTTTTGGAAAAACTAAAAAACCCAGCAGTGACTAAATACCACCAAAAGAAAGCTCTATTTGTGTGAAGAAAATGAAAAAAAAATTGTTTGGGTACAGTGTTGCATGACCGCGCAATTGTCACTCAAAGTGTGACAGTGCTGAAAGCTGAAAAATGGCCTGGGCAGGAAGGGGGTGTAAGTGTCTGGTAGGCAAGTGGTTAAGGCCTATAGAGGAGGAGGGGGTTTGTTTGTGTAGGATCATCTGTACTGCTGTTCTGCCCGAAGACCCGAAGCTGTTAACTATTGCAGCCCCAAGATTTCAGCTAAACTTCAGTTTGCAGAATTAATTACTTCATAGTGCATGCAGCTAGAGAGGTCAGAGATTGCTTGTTTCAAAGTTTGTTGTCTGTTTAAGAATATGTGATTACTTTAATGTCCACTGGGTACAGGTACACTTTTAAAACTAATAGTGATCAGTCGGACTGTTATAATGTAAAATAAAAAGTGCATATTTCTAAAGGAGTATTTGCATTGCCATAACTAATATTATAAAGTCTGATTTTATTCTCTTAAATATGAACATTTACAGACAGCTGCAGTAACAAAGTCTTGCTATTCCCTATTTGAATAAAAGGGATAATGTATATTTAGCATCAGATCACGTTTGGACTGAATTTTAGAACATTCACTTATTAATGCCAGCAAAGCCTTGATCCGAACAACTTTATTACGGTGATAGTAAAATATATGGTCCCAGCTGCCACTAGGGGCCAGTGAAGCTTCATATGACTGCATCCACTTTAAATCCATATGCTTGATGACATTTAAATATGTCTAGCTGATGTGTCATGCATTTCTGGAAAATATCTAGAGCATATAAACTATACATTGTTTGTACTGACAGTGAAACAACTTATAAATGTGTTTTAAGAAATAATTTCTTACATTTGTATTTGCATGTCTGGAGTGTAGAACAATAGTCAACTTTTTCTTTTAATAAATTTGTATTCGTTTTAACAAGTATGATACTATGAAAAAGCGAATCAAAAACCTTTGGTGAAGATTATATCTGACCTTGAACCTGTGTTTAGCATAAATAAATATACTATACTATCCTATTACAGGTGAGGGGTGTTGAAACACCAGTGAGCTCACCACCTATGGTGCTAACCAGTGCAGGGACAGGAGGAATTTACCAGGGAAGAAGTGGGGAAGTGGGGTAAAGGTAGCTCCTACCCAGGCGCTATTATTCTTTTTGGATCAGTGAAGATGTTTAAACTAAGTTTTAGTACACCAGGAAAGCTGCCTAGTGGTCAGTAAGGCCTCAAATGGGTGCTTTCAGTATATTCTCTGGTGACCATGTAGACCATCTGAAACCAGACCTGACCAGAACCTCTTAACCTTTGGACATTCCCACTAAATGTGGGCAAAGTTGCCTTGTGACATGCAACCATGGAAGTAGGTAGGAGGGTAACTGGCTGGGAAATAGTCAGATGTTAAAATATAGCCATCCATTTGGAATTAATATTAAGAATTAAGAATATTCCTTTATTTTCAAGATTTCTGTTAAGCATTTTTTTACCGTAGTAGTGGGTTTTTGCTTATATGCCTAATGCGCTGGGAGGCATACATAATCCCACATCCTCCTCTTTAAAATAATCCTTTCTATGCCCCAGACATGTAAACTTGATCATACATTTACAATTTGTTTCAAAAGCACTCTTCCCTTCAGCAACATGCACAGTCTAAGCAGACTAAACAGCACTATTTGTGATTTGTAGGTTTTGACTTATAGTAAAAAGTCACCAGCTAAGCCTTCATCTTTATCTCTAACTCCTTCCTCTTGTCACTGACACATGCACAGAGGTGCCTTTCGGGTTTGGATCAAGTTTAAAAAATATAAATGTATGCTAATGCACTTGGGGGGTTAAAAATATAAACGCAAGATACTCTTTAGGGGAGAACCCCTAGGGGCTTCCAGGATTGAGAAGGATCCAGGGGTCCTAGTAGAAAACAGACTGAGCAATAGCATGCAGTGTCAAGCTGTGGCTACCAAAGCCAGCAGAATATTAGCATTCATTAAAAAGGGAATTTACTCCAGACATCAAATGATTATTCTGCCACTTTATAAAACTCTGGTTCGGGCACGTCTGGAGTATTCCGTCCAGTTCTGGTCACCAATCCTCAGAAGGGATGTGCTGGAGCTAGAGAGAGTCCAGAGAAGGGCAACTAAATTAATATGGGGACTGGAGGACCTCAATTATGAGGAATGACTGCAAGCGCTAAATTTATTCTCCCTGGAGAAGAGACGCTTGAGAGGAGATATGATAGCGATGTACAAATATCTCAACGGTGATCCCAGCGTTAGTATGAAACTTTTCAGTCCCAGGGAGTGTAAGAGAACACAGAGCCACACGATGAGACTAGAAGAGAAGCGGTTTAACCTTAAGCTGCATCGGGGGTTTTTCACTGTCAGGGCGGAAAGGATGTAGAACTCTCTTCCACAATCGGTGGTGTAGGCAGGCAGTATGTGTAGCACCCTGATGTTTAGGCAAGGTTGCTATTAAATTTATATGCCAAGCGATAGTTGCCTTGGCTAATTGTTAGGAGGTCAATTGATTTTGCCCTAATACTGGAATTGCTGCATTTCTCTCTTCTCTTAAAGATGGCCGGGTATCTGGTGACAATAGATAAGACAAGGGCATTGCAAGGACAGATTAGGTATGAATGGGGTGTGTCAGCCAATGGGCAGGGATTTTCTTGGGTTCCTTGGCCTGCTGGGAGAACCTGTTTATTTGTGTGGACGGTTGTCTGGGTGGACGTGTGTTGCATTGCCCTTGGCTGCTAGGCCAGAAACCTAAGACCTATCCCGGGGACATCTAGCTGCTAGGCTGTCTGAGGGCCTATTCAGAAGCAGGAAAGCAGCGTAGGGTTGGGACTGCAGGCTTGTAGTCCAACCAGAAGTAATGGTTCCCCCGGCCGGGAAATCAGTTGTGGTCGGAGGTAGAGGGGAAGCTGTCGCCGCTAAGGGACAATCCACCTTGCTACCGGAGATCACTGTGAGTAAGCTGAGGCCAGTATCAGAGCAGACTTCTCGCCAGCCAGGGACAGTGAAGAAGTGGGGAAAACTTCAGCAAGTGCCAAGTCAGGAACCCAGCGGGACAGCAGAGGTGACACTTGTGGAGTGCCAAGCCAGGGACCTAACGTGTCAGCAGGGGTGTAGCTTGAAGAGTATCTGTGAGTGCTAAGCCAGGGACCCAGCAGTGAGGTGGGGGTGACTTTTGAGGAATATACTGAGTGCTACAGTGAAGGAGTTTAGGAGTTTCAGTGGTTAGTGGATCTGAAGTCTAGTGAGAGAGACTGGGAGTTTGTTGAGTGAAGACCCACAGTGAGTGAGTATGGGGTAAAGAGAACTGTTCATGTTGCAGATAGTTGAATAACTTTACCGTTAGTAACAGCTACAAGATAGTTGTCATAGGAGACAATGGTCCTACCTATACAGAAGTGGTGTTCGGCTGGAGGCCGTCACCTGCATAACTGTCTTCCTATAGAAGTCTCGTAGTCTGCTAATTATCTTTGCATTTATCAAAGGGTGTCCTGGCCGTAACCCTCTCTCCTACAGTTCTGTTTAAGAAACAATACATCTCTTTGCATTCAAAAAGTGTCTGGCACCCACCATTTTATCTTGCATTACACCCACCATGCCTTGTAACCCACTCTACACTGAAGGATGTCAGCTGTCCCTAACTCTGGAGGTCACCATTAGGCCTCAGAACAGGGCCCCCTGGGACTTTGCTACATATGGATAGTTTTAAAAGACTCTTGGACGTGCATCTTAGCAAAAACAATATAAGGGGATATGGGAAATATATATTTTTTTCTACACACACATAGGATGCATTAAGGTGAAAAAACACGAACCTTTACAACCCCAAGTCCACCCACTATACAGAGCAAGTGGATTTTAACTGCTTAAACTCCTGTGTAGGCTCAAAGGAACTCAACATTTTGGGAGAGGTGGTTCTGTACAGACTATGCTTGCTTTGTGGACTGAGGAGAGTAATTACAGATCCCAGAGATCTGGGGAGAGGAAAAGGAGGAGGTGGTTCTTAGGTTCAGGGTGATGCAAGAGGATATTAAGGGAGAAAGAGTGTGCACATGATTGTTGGCAAGATGCTTACCATTGCATCTGAGACAGAGACAGGTACCACTCCCCAGTACCTGAGATTATCATTGTTGCTAACTGAGCCTGATGCCCAGTTGTTGGAAAGAATGCTTCAGATGCTGACTTTATTGTGGAACAGAGTGGGGTCATCTGTTTCTGCAGGAGTCGGTGAGAGGCCACTGGCCAGTCCCACTACACCCCGGAAATAGGAAGAGCATTGTTTGTGTCAGTCACAGTGCAGGTGCCTTTACCAGTGTTTGGAGGAACTTTACCCCAAGCGCTCCAACATTGGATTTAGGCCCCAACATGCTGACCAGAAGGGAGATGGGTTTATTATAGATTGCCGAACAATTTTTGTGGTACTACCCCCTTTAGACAGGATTACCCCTAGCAGAGGAGTTTGGGACTACTCTCTATTCCACTTGAATGTCACCAACCACATATATTAATTGCTATTGTTTTACCTAGTTGTTTGGCAATTACTACTGTATCTTTTTTTTTTTTTAACTGTTTGGGTACTGTATACATTTGCAATAAATATTCTCCTTTCAGTTCAGGTGTTTCAAAGTGCATGGTGTACTTGCAGAGTCGTGGGCACAGGAAACAGGGGATTCAGGAGACAGCAGCTCCCTAGCTCCTTCAGGAGTAAGCGTGTGGGTAGGCACAGCGTGGTGCGGTGGCAGAAAACACACAGAGACCAGGTGCAATAACAGAAATATATTGTAACAGAAGTCCCACAAGAACAGACAGGTCTGGCTGGCTGGAAGACAATTTGACTGGGAGCACTTACAAGTTGCAACAGCAGAGCGACAGTAGATTGGTGGAGCAAAGGTGCCACCAGCATTTGTCTCAAGGAGCGGAATGCAGCCTGGGTGGTCTGCACCCAAATGGGAAGGTTTCCAGGAAGGATTGTGTGTCCCTGCACTTTCCCTACTGCTCCGGAACCTTTCCCTGATGCTAAGCACTGTCCCTGAGAGACAGGGGACCTGTCCCTACTCTAGCCACTTGCAAAGTGTGCTCTAAACCCAGGAGCCAGGGTCTTAAAAAGACTCTGCCTGACCCAAGATGGCCACCAGAGTCACAATGCCAGCATTTAATCAGACAGATGCCTCCCTGTGACCAAGGAAATCATAGAAGAACTAGGTTCCTCTTGACTTCCTCCTCCTCCTGCATTGCCACTGCAGACGAGTGCCACCTGCATTGGAGAAAGTAGACTGCACCTGCTACATATATTTATGCTATATATATATATCCATGTGAGCATCACATCAAGTGATGTAGTAACTGATTATATTAAATTTTTACTCTGTTTTTGTGTATTTTACAAAATACAGTAATATTTTTTTCACATAGGATAGAATCTATTGGAAAAATGCTATGAGAAAAAAGATCACCCATCATTTATTTTTTATTTTTAAATAATATAGATTTATTCCTGTTTAGATGAATAGTGTTTTGCATATAAGTTGCCAGTAGGTTCTTAACTATTCCTGGAAAATTGAAAAAAGAAAAGACTACCGCGCTACATGTGACTACAAATTAATAATATAAAATTAATAAACCCTAACAAAAATATTGAAAAAACATATGAAAGAAAATGGAGTGACAAAATCAAAAAATGAAATTAGAGCGGCCGCTAAAAGTGGGATACACACACTATAACAATCAGATCAGAAAAAAGGAGCAGCGCTGTGAGAATTAATTACTTATAGGGTTAAACCCATAAGTTAAACAAATAGGAAGTGAAAATAACCCAAAATTAGGTTGATAGGAAATTCAAAATATGCATTACAAATTGATTACAAAAAAACAGTCCTAATCTGTGACTCAATCAGATGGATGAGATGATGTGGGGAGAAATGGGTAAAAGTCCCGATTGACAGGTAGAAGTACAATTGAATTGATTGAGACCTTCACCGCACCACTGTGAAAAATAATAGGATTGCGCGCTTACCAAAGGCAAGCTTATAAGAGCTTGCGACCTTAACCCGGTCGGGGCCTTTCGTGGATTGGAGACAACAACGCCCCACTTCAGCTTTAGGATAGGTACACTGTCCGTCAGATACCAGGCATTCACTCTACTAGGGAGATATTACCCTCCAGATTTAGGTAGATCAATAAAGCATAAATAGCCGGCCAGCTAGAAGCGATCACCCGTCCTACAGACGGTATATGCAGCACGTCAGCACGCCCGACGCACGTTTCGTCACACTCTGACGTCGTTCGTGCCCCAGACGACGTCAGAGTGTGACGAAACGTGCGTCGGGCGTGCTGACGTGCTGACGTGCTGCATATACCGTCTGTAGGACGGGTGATCGCTTCTAGCTGGCCGGCTATTTATGCTTTATTGATCTACCTAAATCTGGAGGGTAATATCTCCCTAGTAGAGTGAATGCCTGGTATCTGACGGACAGTGTACCTATCCTAAAGCTGAAGTGGGGCGTTGTTGTCTCCAATCCACGAAAGGCCCCGACCGGGTTAAGGTCGCAAGCTCTTATAAGCTTGCCTTTGGTAAGCGCGCAATCCTATTATTTTTCACAGTGGTGCGGTGAAGGTCTCAATCAATTCAATTGTACTTCTACCTGTCAATCGGGACTTTTACCCATTTCTCCCCACATCATCTCATCCATCTGATTGAGTCACAGATTAGGACTGTTTTTTTGTAATCAATTTGTAATGCATATTTTGAATTTCCTATCAACCTAATTTTGGGTTATTTTCACTTCCTATTTGTTTAACTTATGGGTTTAACCCTATAAGTAATTAATTCCCACAGCGCTGCTCCTTTTTTCTGATCTCATTCCTGGAAAATTATTGGAGGCATCACTTTTGCAAGAGCTCCATTTGATTTGAGCAAAGCTTGTAATGATACTGATGAATGTGAATTCAATTTCAAGAGATAACGAGCCCTTAAGATCCCAGTTTTTGCAACATGCCCCCATGGTATACAGCTTTATTGTAGATCAGCAGATTTCTCACATCTGCTGGGTTTAGTAAGAGATCTGCACTTCATCTTTAGAAAACAAATAAAAGAAAAAAATATATATAAATAAAAGAAAAAAAGGTGCCTCTAAGTGCAGAATTAAAACTTTTAATATCCCAAACAGGATTAAAAACACTTACAGAATCAAGGATAAGAAGAGGCATAACATGGATGTATGAAGCAGGTGATCCGGCATCAGGAGGTCCCAGTGTATCACAGCTTTCTTTGCCTCTTTAGAATCTGAACTAGTTTGTTTTTCTTCCAGTTTCCCATGTAGCAAAGAATAACTTCTAGAAACGTGATGTAGACAGTGGTGATCAGTATGCTTATAATAAATAATGCTGTTTAGCTTTAAGATGTCCAACTTGTCAGTATTCTGATCTGTTTTGAGCACACAATAGCACCATTCCTATTTGCATAATATCATGTTTATAAGATGACAAATATCAATAAATCTGCCATCTTCGTTTCACGCTTCTCTTATCTTCACCATTACAAATAGACATCAAAGGTGAAGTCAGTTTTAAGAGTTTTAAGCTGTGCAAAATAGAAAATATAGAAGGATTTTCATTCAATATTTACCAGTAAACCATCAATGAGTATGGCAATATGTTATATAACCTTTAAATCTTTGTTAATGTGCAAAGATTATATTTCTTTCTAAAATTAATCACTTACACAATCTACCCAAATATAAATGTAATAACATTTTTATAAAATGTAAAGATCCCAACTATGTTTTTTTTTATATCTGAAATACATCAATTTGGGATCTATTTATAAAGCACAGAATGTGACTTTACCCTTCCCTAGTTTATCCTATGAGGGCCCTACTTGTCTGTTCACTTCAACACCATACATTTATCTTATCTCCAAGAATCATTTAAAATACAGCTAGGATGGGCCATTTCTGTTACATTATTATTATGGTACTTATATAGCGCTGTCAATTTACATATACATTGGTCCCTACCCTCAAGGAGCTTACAAACTAAGGTCTCTAACTCACATTCATATACTAGGGCCAATTTAGACAGAAGCCAATTAACCTACCAGCCTGTCTTTAGAGTGTGGGAGAAAACCCATGCAGGCACAGGAGGAACATGCAAACTCCTGGCAGGTAGTGTTGTGATTGGGATTCAAACCAGCAACCCTTTTTACTACTAGGCAAGAGTGCTACCCACTACACCACTGTGCCACCCACTACACCACTGTGCCACCCATCTTTCTGTTTTACCTGCATTCAAGGTAGCATTATTATTACTGAGTTTTCTTACCCTTTAGGGGAATAGTGGAATACATAGCACCCCTACCCTTCTATAATGCATTACTATGTTCTTGAGCTGTCATTATAACTGTACATAAGGGTTGTGCATACAGGTGCATCTAAAAAAATTAGAATATCATCAAAAAGTTTATTTATTTCAGTAATTAAATTCAAAAAGTGAAACTCGTATATTTTATATAGATGAGTTACACACAGATATATTTCAAGCATTTTTTTTTTTTCATGAATTTTGAGTTTCATACGAACTGTGGGAAATTTAGCATTTCTTTAGAAATCAAGATCCCAGAGTCTGGAGGAAGAGTGGAGAGGAACAGGTTTCAAGTTGCATGAGGTCCAGTGTGAAGTTTCCACAGTCAGTGATGATTTGGGGAGCCATGTCATTTGCTGGTGTTGGTCCACTGTGTTTTATCAAGTCCAAATTCAGCGCAGCCCTCTACCAGGAAATTCTAGAGAACTTCATGCTTCCCTCTGCTGACCAGCTTTATGGAGATGCTGATTTCATTTTCAGACTTGGCACCTGCCCACACTGCCAAAAGTACCAATACCTGGTTTAATGATCATGGTATCATTGTGCTTGATTGGTCAGCAAACTCGCCTGACCTAAACCCCATAGAGAATCTGCAGGGTATTGTCAAGAGGAAGATGAGAGACACCAGACCAAACAATGCAGATGAGCTGAAGGCCACTGTCAAAGCAACCTGGGCTTCTATAACACCACAGCAATGCCAAAGGCTGATCGCCTCCATGCCACGCCACATTGATGCAGTAATTCATGCAAAAGGAGCCCTGACCAAGAATTGGTATAGTGCGGGGATCTCCAAACTTTCTAAATAAAGGGCCAGTTTACTGTTCTTCAAACTTTAGAGGGGCCGGACTGTGGCCTGTTGAGGAAAATGGCTTGGCGTCAGTGCTAGTAAACAATGCTTCATCATTGGTATTAGGGGGAGTAATAGTTCCACATCTTTGGTGTCAGTGGGAGGAATAGTGCTCCATCATAGGTGTTAGTGGGAGTAATAGTGCCCCATCATTGGTATCAGTGGGAGGAATAGTGCCCCATCATTGGTGTCAGTGGGAGCAGTAGTGCCCCATCATTGGTACCAGTGGGCGGAATAGTGCCCTATCCTTGGTAACAATGGGAGGAATAGTGCCCCATCATTGATGTCAGTGGGAGTAATAGTGCCCCATCATTGGTATCAGTGGGAGGAATAGTGCCCCATCATTGGTGTCAGTGGGAGCAGTAGTGCCCCATCATTGGTATCAGTGGGAGGAATAGTGCCCTATCCTTGGTAACAATGAGAGGAATAGTGCCCCATCGTTGCTATCAATGGGAGGAATAGTATTCCATCGCTGGTTTCAGTGAGAGGACTAGTGCTATACTGTTGCTGTCAGTGGAGGGAATAATGACCCAAGGGTCAGATAAAAGCAAGCAAAGGGCCACATCCGGCCACCGGGCCCCTGGTATAGTGCATACTATACTATACATGGACATACGTTTCAGTAAGCCAAAATGTCTGTTTTAAACATTTTTTTTTTTTTTTTTATTGGTCTTATGTAATATTCTAATTTTCTGAGATACTGAATTTGGGGTTTTCACTAGCTGTAAGCCATAATCATCAAAATTATAAAAAAAAGAAATGCTTGAAATATATCACTCTGTGTGCAATTCATCTACTGTATATAAAATATGTGAGTTTCACTTTTTGAATTGAATTACTGAAATAAATTACCTTTTTATGATCTTCAATTTTTTTTTAGATGCACCTGTACATCTGTGTAGATTTAAACATGAATCTCAGGCAGCTTGGTGGCAGATCAGGGCAGCAGGAGAGCGTGGAAGATGTAACAATGCTCAGCTCCAGGATAAATCACCCCCCTCCCACTTCTCCTTGGCTTTACTAGGAAAAAAGTTGCAAACCAATCAAAAAGCCCTTTTACTTATCTGAGCAGCAGCCAAATTACACTCTGGTCTGATCATTCTTGTCTTTTTTTTTCCTGCATGGATCCTTCTTCAGGCATCCATGTCTTGCATGACGTGGACACTTCCTGTTGGATGGCCAGCTGTGGGGTCCTCTCAGAATCGGGGAAAAGACCAGCATTAGCGGAGGGGAGTTGAGGGGACCAGCGGTTGCAGGGTGCCATCTCAGCACTGGATTAGTGGTTCCCTGCACCTGAAAATGTTGTTGTGGGATCTGGCTTCACAAAGTAAGGAAACCATAAAGCCTAACAGGATAAGTTGGAGGGTGGTGAGAAGGAGTGGTAGGAAGTGGTACTGGACACTTTCACACCCTTCCTGCCCAGGCCATTTTTACATTTTCAGCGCTGCCACACTTTGAAAGACAAAATACTTAGTTATGCCACACTGTACCCAAATTAAATTGAGTTTTTGAGACAGATAGAGATTTCTTTTGGTGGTATTTAACCAATTGCCGAGCAGCCGCCGTCATTATACAACGGCAGGTCGGCTCGTTCCCGCAAATTGCCATAGCTGTATGTTGGTCCCTTTAACAGCTATAGCAGGGCACGGCAGGGGAGCTGATGCGCATGGCCAGCGGCCGCGATGTCCACCGGCCACCTGTTGTTGTTCCACAGAGAGCCAGAATGGCAATCTGTCAATGTAAACAAACAGGTCCCTGTTCTGACAGGGAAATACAGAGTGATCGTCTGTACCTAGCGATTAATAGGGATGAGCTCCATGTTTAGGTCGAACATAATTTCGATCCGAACATTGGGTGTTCACGTGTTTGCAGAACAGCGAACATTATGGGGCGTTCGAATGAAATTCGAGCGCCGCAGAACGCCCCATAATGCACTGCGAGATAGCAGTACATTGCTGTATGATGATTGGCCTCTGCATCCAGTGTAGCCTATATTTACAGTGCATTCAGTGGTGTACTATTTCTAATACGCTTCAGGAGGTGTATTAATACATACAGTGGGGACGGAAAGTATTCAGACCCCCTTAAATTTTTCACTCTTTGTTATATTGCAGCCATTTGCTTAAATCATTTAAGTTCATTTTTTTCCTCATTAATGTACACACAGCTCCCCATATTGACAGAAAAACACAGAATTGTTGACATTTTTGCAGATTTATTAGAAAAGAAAAACTGAAATATCACATGGTCCTAAGTACTCAGACCCTTTGCTGTGACACTCATATATTTAACTCAGGTGCTGTCCATTCTGCCGTTCATTCCTTCTGATCATCCTTGAGATGGTTCTACACCTTCATTTGAGTCCAGCTGTGTTTGATTATACTGATTGGACTTGATTAGGAAAGCCACACACCTATCTATATAAGACCTTACAGCTCACAGTGCATGTCAGAGCAAATGAGAATCATGAGGTCAAAGGAACTGCTTGAAGAGCTCAGAGACAGAATTGTGGCAAGGCACAGATCTGGCCAAGGTTACAAAACAATTTCTGCTGCACTTAAGGTTCCTAAGAGCACAGTGGCCTCCATAATCCTTAAATGGAAGATGTTTGGAATGACCAGAACCCTTCCTAGAGCTGGCCGTCTGGCCAAACTGAGCTATCAGGGGAGAAGAGCCTTGGTGAGAGGGATAAAGAAGAACCCAAAGATCACTGTGGCTGAGCTCCAGAGATGCAGTCGGGAGATGGGAGAAAGTTGTAGAAAGTCAACCATCACTGCAGCCCTCCACCAGTCGGGGCTTTATGGCAGAGTGGCCTGATGGAAGCCTCTCCTCAGTGCAAGACACATGAAAGCCCGTATGGAGTTTGCTAAAAAACACCTGAAGGACTCCAAGATGGTGAGAAATAAGATTCTCTGGTCTGATGAGACCAAGATAGAACTTTTTGGCCTTAATTCTAAGCGGTATGTGTGGAGAAAACCAGGCACTGCTCATCACCTGTCCAATACAGTCCAAACAGTGAAGCATGGTGGTGGCAGCATCATGCTGTGGGGGTGTTTTTCAGCTACAGGGACAGGACGACTGGTTGCAATCGAGGGAAAGATGAATGCAGCCAAATACAGGGATATCCTGGACGAAAACCTTCTCTAGAGTGCTCAGGACCTCAGACTGGGCCGAAGGTTTACCTTCCAACAAGACAATGACCCAAAGCACACAGCTAAAATAATGAAGGAGTGGCTTCACAACAACTCCGTGACTGTTCTTAAATGGCTCAGCCAAAGTCCTGACTTAAACCCAATTGAGCATCTCTGGAGAGACCTAAAAATGGCTGTCCACCAATGTTACCATCCAACCTGACAGAACTGGGGAGGATCTGCAAGGAGGAATGGCAGAGGATCCCCAAATCCAGGTGTGAAAAACTTGTTGCATCTTTCCCAAAAAGACTCATGGCTATATTCGATCAAAAGGTACTACTACTACCACTACTACTACTACTAAATACTGAGCAAAGTGTCTGAATACTTAGGACCATGTGATATTTCAGTTTTTCTTTTTTAATAAATCTGAAAAAATGTCAACAATTCTGTGTTTTTCTGTAAATATGGGGTGCTGTGTGTACATTAATGAGAAAAAAAATTAACTTAAATGATTTTAGCAAATGGCTGTAATATAACAAAGAGTGAAAAATTTAAGGGGGTCTGAATACTTTCCAGCACCATGTGCATTTGGTGGTATACTGTTTCTAATACACTTCAGGCAGTGTACACAGTATCTAATACAGCGTGTACAGTTTCTACTAAACTTCTGGTGGTGTACACAGTATAAAATACAGTGAAGCCGCTGTTCAGTTTCAAAATACAGTGCAGGCGGTGTACATAGTATCTAATACAGTGTGTACAGTTTCTACTACACTTCTGGTGGTGTACACCATATACAATACAGTGCAGCCATTGTACAGTTTCTAATACAGTGCAGGCGGTGTACACAGTATCTAATACAGTGTGTACAGATTTTACTACTTTTCTGGTGGTGTACATAGTATCTAATACAGTGTACAGTTTCTAATACACTTCAGGCTGTGTACACAGTACCTAATACAGTGTGTACAATTTCTACTACTTTTCTGGTGGTGTACACAGTATCTAATACAGTGTGTACAGTTTCTACTACATTTCTGGTGGTGTACAACGTACACAATACAGTGTAGCCGTAGTACAGTTTCTAATACAGTGAAGCCATAGTACAGTTTCTAATACAGTGCAGGCGGTGTCAACAGTAACTAATACAGTGTGTACAGTTTCTACTACACGTCTGGTGGTGTACACAGTATAAAATACAGTGCAGCCATTGTACAGTTTCTAATACACTTCAGGCGGTGTACACAGTATATTATCAGTGCAGTGTGGTGTTGCAAAACAAAAAAAAATCCAAAAGGCCACCAAGGAGAGGCAGACGCTCACAGGCTTCTAAAAGAGGGCAAGTAGCCTATGTGTCTACAGTCAACAATGGTGGTCGCGAACATAGTGCATCCTCTACAGGTGGTCGTGGGGCACGCTTGTCCTTTTTTGCTGTTGCCGGCTGTGTTATTGAGCCACAACATGCAGAAGAGTTGGTGGAGTGGATAACAAAGCCGCCCTCATCCTCATCCTCTGTCACCCAGGCTCAGAGTAGTATACTCTTTGTAGCCTATATCTACAGTGCATTTGGCGGTATACTGTTTCTAATACACTTCAGGCAGTGTACACAGTATCTAATACAGCGTGTACAGTTTCTACTATACTTCTGGTGGTGTACACAGTATAAAATACAGTGAAGCCGCTGTTCAGTTTCGAATATAGTGCAGGCGGTGTACATAGTATCTAATACAGTGTGTACAGTTTCTACTACACTTCTGGTGGTGTACACCATATACAATACAGTGCAGCCATTGTACAGTTTCTAATACAGTGCAGGCGGTGTACACAGTATCTAATACAGTGTGTACAGTTTCTACTACTTTTCTGGTGATGTACACAGTTTCTAATACAGTGTGTACAGTTTCTAATACACTTCAGGCACTGTACACAGTACCTAATACAGTGTGTACAATTTCTACTACTTTTCTGGTGGTGTACACAGTATCTAATACAGCGTGTACAGTTTCTACTACATTTCTGGTGGTGTACACTGTACACAATACAGTGTAGCCGTAGTACAGTTTCTGATACAGTGCAGCCATAGTACAGTTTATAATACAATGCAGGCAGTGTACACAATATCTAATACATCAGTGTGTACAGTTTCCACTACACTTCTGGTGGTGTACACAGTATAAAATACAGTGCAGCCATTGTACAGTTTCTAATACAGTGCAGGCGGTGTACACAGTATCTAATACAGTGTGTACAGTTTCTAATACACTTCAGGCGGTGTACACAGTGTCTAATACAGTGTGTAAAGTTTCTAATACATATATATTATATACGTATATGTATATATATATATATATATATATATATATATATATATATATATATATATATATATATATATATATAGTCTAATATATATATATATATACAATAATTTATAAAATAATTTTACTGTTAGGGGTCCCCACAACTTGGGAAATTTTATCAAGGGGTCACAGCACTAGAAGGGTTGAGAACCACTGGTTTACAGGTTTATTTAAATTCAGCAAATAACTAGTTTATTTTGACTCAGGGTGCTTAATGTAATGTGTACACTCCTAACCTGATTTAAAAAAATTTTAAAAACATTTTAAATGATATATTTGTTTCCACATTAAATTTCAATTATTTCTAGCCCACTTCTATTATGTTGAATGATCTTGAAGCTTACAAACGTACCTTTTGTGTATTCCCACACATTTCCTTTCTGGAATTCTGGAACAATAGGCACTGCTGCGTCACAGATTTCACAGAGCCTGCTGTCTGAACTACAAATATTCTACAGAGGTGCTGGGAGGAGGAGTTTCAGGTGGCAGAGTCAGTGCAGGAATTATTGCTTGCAGACAGCAAGATACCATGGGATATGTAGTCCATAGAAATTGAAAGTAAACCAAATGAAGGAGCAGAGGAAAAGCTGCAAAGTATGCAGGGAATCCAGGAAGTTGTTGAAAGAGACTGCCAGTGCACAGTCAGCAATCACAATGTGAAATTAGTTTTTTTCCAATTAAGCTTATATTGAATTGTCAAAGTAACCATTGTTTGCATTATTACAATGCTGATATTTGAAAAATAAAGTGCATGCTTTGACTATAGATATCCTTTATAACTCAAGGCAAAACCTTTTTTTCTATTTTGGATAGAGTAAAGGAGGGAAGGTTAAAACTGCTATTTTTTTTTGCTATTTGTTTCTCATTGAGGAGATTTCTCTTCTCTTCCTGTCTATCTCTTCTCTGAAGCTGAAAAAAAGTAGTATTTTAAGTAATGTTGACAGACGACATGTCAATATGTTATGTTACACACCCTCTCCCTCCCCCATCCCTCTTTTGGTTTGAATAGTAAGTTGGTACATGTAGTATTTTTTTTATCTCGGATTTGTTTCAGATTCAAGATAAACAGAAATATGCAGTGATAGTGTCATAAAAAGATATCCTTGTACAATGCTGTAATCATACACTCTGTAGCTGGAAAAAAATGTCGTTAGACAGAAGTACACTGTCCAAACTTGTTTTATTGCAAATATTACACCAGTTATTCAAGAATATTTCCCAGTTTCTCGTGTTTATGAATCAACAAATCCTTGTAGACATTAATGCTACATTCACAACTTCCTATTGGGAATCATGCCAATCATCTGAATGGGTTGCGAAGAGTTAAAAGGGCTGTGCATGTAAGTTACGAGGTTCAAGCAAACTATGTGGGAGTTTTCAATGCAGTCACAGCTTCAGGAACAAAGCTGGTTTGTCTCTTGAGAAGTCGTCTATTGCAATGAAAAGGTTAGTTATTGAATCAAAACTAATTTGGTGTTCAGACTGACACACAGTAATTGGCGCAGCAACATTAAATGTGAATTTGCACTCTCAGGATGAATTCACTCTAAGATGTGTTAGGGTGTATTGATCAAAGAGTAACAGAATTTTATGTTAGGTGAATATGACCCAATGGAGTGTAAAGCTTCAGTACGGTACATTTTGTTTCTAGGACTGAACATCATAAAATTTTACTTATAGCTGCCAATAATAGAAACAAACTAATTACATTAAATAAGGAATATTATTTGACATGTATTGAAAAAGATCCGTGTCTGTATAAAAAGACTGTAACCACACTGAGTTTATCAAATGTAAAAATATGTCATCTTTATGTATATGGAGTCTAACCTGTGAGTGAGTATACAACATGATCTAAAATATCTTTACCGATTGTATTTTCATTACACGGTAGAAAATGCCTCTTCACACAGGAATATGAGATATAAGATTCCAGTGCTATGTTTACTTTACAGTAGGTTTATAACCTTGTTAATGTAGATGTACCTAGCCAGATTTTTGTTTACACAAATTTTTTATTTAATAACTACTGTATTTATTGGCGTATAACATGCACTTTTTCACCCTGAAAATCGGGTGCAAATAGTGTGTGTGTGCTATATGCCAATACTGCAATTTGGGCTGCCTGGGAAGGAACAGGGAGGGGGGCGGGACGAGCACCGTCAGGTTACATACAGCAATAATCTCCTGTTTACTCAGTGGCCTCTGTAATAGGAAGTACCGTCTCCTGGGCCGGCATTGGACCACTGTTCTGTCTATCACAGAAGCCGGTCCAGGAGGCAGGACTTTGTATTAAAGAGGCCGCCGAGTAAACAGGAGATTCTCGCTGTATGTAATCTGATGGCGCTCGTCCCGCCCCCCTCCCTGTCCCCTCCGAGGCAGCAGTAATCTGAGGTGAGGCTGCAGATGGGCATTGATTAGGCTGCATACATGGCAATGGTGAGGCTGTATATGGGCATTGATCAGGCTGCAGATGGGCATTGATCAGGCTGCATTGATGGGCAATTGTGAGGCTGCAGGTGGCCATTGATCAAGCTGCATTGATGGGCAATTGTGAGGCTGCAGACGGGCATTGATCAAGCTACATTGATGGGCAATTGTGAGGCTGCAGATGGGCATTGATCAAGCTGCATTGATGGGCAATTGTGAGGCTGCAGATGACATTGATCAGGCTGCAGATGAGCAATGGTGAGGCTGCATTGATGGGCACCCTTATTTTGCTTCAAAGTACTTTATTTAAAATTTTAGTTTTTTTCCTGAAACTTCCCTCCCACTAAAATGAATGTGCGTGTTATATGCCGATAAATACAGTATTTATATTTGCCTGTGGAGTGGCTATTGAAAAAGAAACTCACAAAATTACTGTAGTAATTAGAGACCACTAACATGCCATGTTTCCCAATACATCCAGAAATTCAGGATGCCTTCACACCTGTTGATAACATGTTGTTTTGGTAACATGCAGTCAAAATTCTGTACAGGTTTTACCAAAACTCATACATTGTATGATGTGTGGTGTGTTGTGGTGTCGTTCCTTTCATGCTTTAAACAAAATTCTATAGGGTTATTTTTTATTCCATTGCTGTGTGTTAGCAGCCTGTTCTTAAAGTGTAACATCACCCCTAAGGGGAAGGTCCACCTTTCTGCCTCCTCCCCCCTCCTGTGTAACTTTTGGTCACTTTTTTTGAGGGGGGGGGTGGAGCAGGCACGTAGTTTTGACAGATACCCGCTTCTGCCCAAATTGCCTAGGCAATCCGTGCAGAAGTTTGGCCTCCCCCTACTGTGCCCACAGCCTCTTGGGACATATCACAAATGCCAAAAAGCTGTGGGACCATTACTAGGATACAGCATGCCTCACGCATGCATAGTCGGAAGTTGGCTGTGACGCCGCAAGGCGTCACAGCCAACTTCCCACACTTATCATGGTGGTGGCACAGACCTGAAGACCAGTAAAGGTCTGGCCTGGGTGAGGACAAAGCTTGATCCCTAGACAAGTAAGTGTCCTTTTATTAAAAGTCAGCAGCTACAGTATTTGTAGCTGCTGATTTAAAAAAAAAAATGGGGGGGGGGGGGCTGCAGAATCTTTTTAACAAGTTGGCTGCCATAAAGCAACGTTTGTTAAAGTGGTTGTAACAGCAGAAGGTTTTTTACCTTCATGCATCCTATGCATGAAGGCAAAAAAACCTTCTGTGTACTGCTCCCCCCACAGCCCCCCTATTATTCACCTGAGCCCCCTCTCGGAACAGCCATGTGCACAGCAGCCTTGGCTGTCTTGGGTCTTTTTCTCTCTGTATTGGCTGAGACACAGCAGCAGGAGCCACTGGCTCCCACTGCTGTCAATTACAGCTATAAGCCAATGAGGAGAGAGCAGGGCCGAGCTGCGGCCCTATGTGTCTTATGGACGCAATGAGTGGAGCTTGGGAGAAAGTACGCACCAGTTTCCCCTAAGCAAGCGGATTGCTATTAGGGGCACTGGTCAAGGGGGAAGAGCATGGAGCCCCAGCAGGGGACCTTAGAAGAAGAGGATAGCACAGAGCAGGTAAGTACCATGTTTGTTATTTATTTTTTTAAACAAACCTTTAATGCTCAATATACTGCAAGTTAAAGGCCGTGCAGTAACACACCACAAAGGAGTACACTGAGGTTAATAAATACAACTCTGACACTGCTTGGAAGATTAGAACACATGATCTGTTGATGGTCCTTAAGTACTGGTTTTGTAAAACACTGAATTAGTGAACACACCTATATCTGGCATTCACAGATTTTGCAAACATGTTTGCAGGATTGCCAACTCATCCCTTTTTCTGATACTAAGCTATAGAATTTCCATAGATTTAGGCAGTTTCTTACAGTACCTGCCTTAAAAACAGAGTGCATAGTTTTTCTCTGTCACTCACTTAAAAGAAGGAGTTTGCATCCCAGCTCACTAGAGCGTTTTTCATTAGTCGGCTGCAAAAATGTTGCCAATTTTGGGTAATACATACAGGAAACATGAGCTAACAGAATTTACATATACTGTATGTTTATTTAATTAGCACAGAAATGAATTCCCTTTACCGCGGTCACAAGACATTTAAATGTGGCTTCTCTGGGTTACTCCACTTTGCACATATACACTGCCTTACTACATACTGTACATCTAACAATGTTAGCAGCTGCTCCAGATCAACTAAAATGGTGGTAATCTTGCACTGAATCTGGAGTCTAGTCTTGCGTATAGAACACCTAATAACAATCATAAGTCTTACACATTTGTGGAAATTTTCCACAGTTTTCTTCCAGCTTCAAGCTACTGATTTTATTTATCGGCTATTTCCGGTAAAAAGTGATTGCAGAGCAGCACTGTTGTGTACAGAGGACAAACTGTCTAATTTTATGACAATATTATTTAGCAAATGTGTAATTTTTTTTAAGCTTTATGTAATACAACTCAAAACTAGGCTTACTGGACCAATAGTAAAATGGCAGCTTACTGCTTACATTGAGTATATTGAATATATGGAAATATTGCACAGGCATTTTTGTGTGTGATGTGCTGGACTAGTGCATTTAGGTGGCTTTTTCATGCTGCATGTATGTCTTTCACTTTATAAATAGTAGGAAGACAATGTAAAATGTGTGCAGGCTGATTGAACAATTTTGTCACTATCCACTCAAGTATCATTTAATCAGGGACGGCCGGTCCATAAGGGACGCAGGGGTGCTGCCCCCCTAATCTCCATGTGTGGCGCGCGGGACGCATAGATTTCTACGAGGTTTTTTTTTTTTTGAAGCACATGATTAGAGCCTGAGGCTTTAATTGGTTTCCAAAAAGGTTGAGCCCACCCACTTGTGACATTAGCGAATCAATATTCGCTATTGTCTACCGGCTTCTCCTCCCAGCCAATCAGGATAAGAAGCGGGTCTTAAGACTGGATTGACCAGGAGCGGAAGCCTTGATGGGGTAAATGCTGATCTGGCAGGGGGATTCGTTTGCCGCCCCCCAAAAAAACGGAGCACCAGCCACCACTGTTTTTAATGGTGTACAAAAACAAATAATGCAAAGAATCATTACATGTATGAGATGTGGTAATGAAAAGCCATCTTTGTGAATAAATCAAAAACTTTTCACATATTTCTTTTATTTCCTGTTGCACAAAATAGCTGAACCCAGAATCTTAGAAATTTGGTATAACATTTTTGATGGCCAGTGGATGTATCCCCAGCAGTCTGCATCAAAACCCCTTGTATCTCTTTACTATATTGTAAAATATAATTCTTTTAATAAAAATATCATCTTAGAAAAAACCCTTGTGTCATATTTAGAGAGCACAGCTTTTGATATACTGGCATTAGGGATGAGCAAAAATTGCCTCTTATTAGCCACATTATTTTATAATCTTTTCCCACAAAAAAACACACAATATGGAAAAAAAAGAGTACTAAGAGAACAGTGCACCCCCCCCCCCCACCACCACCACCACCACCACAAAAAAAACAAACAAAACAGAACTCAAAAAGAAATTAAATACACTTAACCTCTGCAGACACCCTAAAATACAGAAAAAAAGGAAAGTATTTATTTAAGCAAATTTTGCCTAAGCTGGTCATTGAGTAAATTTAAGAGTTTCTGTTTAGGTGAAATGTTGCTTACTTCAAAACCAGCTTCTCTGAAATTACTCAATTTCTCCCTAGTTGGCCTTTAAAAGTACATTAATGCATGCCTTTTATGTTGACAGCAGCTGCTAATTATGATGTATTGAAAGTAATTCCCTAAAACCCTTTTGAATTCTATTGAAGTTGGTACATAGATAATGGATAGACAGTCCCGCATGCCAATTTAGGTCAAAATTTCAGGTTAAGGCATGAATTCCATATAACTGATATCACTGGAATTCTTATAAAACCTGGTCTTGATTCAATTATTTTAACATGTTACAGTCTACAAATGAAATTAAGGCTTTTTATATGGATAAAATATACTTTTCGCACACATGTTAAATTCTGCACCTTTTTCCTAGAAACTTGCTTAACCCCCCCCCCCCCCCCCAACAAACAGTACAAATTTTTTCACAAAAAAATAGGCAGTAAGTAGATGCCAAACTTGGCACGCTTTAAAATTGTACACTGTCATGAAATGACATTAAATGGCATGGTGTGGTACAATTGCTGTTTACATACACATGTGTGCCCAACATGTGCTTTGGATGTACATTTTTTTACAGTTTTTTTTACAGCAGCCTGAATCACTAGACATGATAGCTGATTGCTGGAAAAAAACAATACCAAGCTCACAGCAGCAGCTGCTTGCTTTAGCCCCTTGAAT
This sequence comes from Aquarana catesbeiana, assembly GCF_042186555.1. Lineage (NCBI taxonomy): Eukaryota > Metazoa > Chordata > Amphibia > Anura > Ranidae > Aquarana > Aquarana catesbeiana. The sequence goes on along the minus strand of NC_133326.1, from coordinate 365,688,640 downwards.
ACCAAGGCATTTATAAATTTACCTTGGTAAACAAGGGGCTAAAGTGTATCCAAACCCAAGAACAAGAATGTAATATATTGTAATATATTGCACTAATCCAAACATGCATTGGCGCATTCATTTTATTCTGCCAGTTACACTCCTAAATACAAGGAGAAGGTACCCCACTATGTAGTCTAGAAAAGTAAAATAATGTGGTTTCTGGTGGCCATATAACGCACCATTTTGCAGTTCTGTCAAATATTTAAAGAGTGAATAGAAAGTAAATTCTAAGTGTACCCTATTTGCCAGTTGTTTGAAAAATTCAGATCAAAATGTGCTCACCTTTTTAGTTGGCTATAACATTAGAATTTGACATGATATATTATTTAGTGCTGGATGTTAGAAAGCCAATGGCACCACATCCCTAAATTAGCAAAAAAACTGTAGAAAGTAGAAAGGGAAATGGGACTTTTAAGGTGCCAAGATATAGATACAACATGAATATAAAAAATATCAAGATTTATTTAAACATAATTAAAATCATAATAATATCATCATACAAAATCCATGTGATATAAAGATAGCAGTCACTCCTTGCTCTACATGTTTTTCACCATAACGATGGCTTCCTCAGGAGACCCTTGAAGAATATTGCATGTACAATCACTATGAATTTAGAACAACATATTAGAAACATAAACAACTGATTAAAAAATAACAAATGCATGAACAAATCAACATATATCTAAAAAAAATGCATAGGCTGAGAATTGACCCAGGTATTCCCTTACCTGAATAATGATGAATATATTATGCAATCAAAAACTATGGCTCAGATGTCAGGAGGATGTTTATATAAAGGAGATATTTGGTGAAGCCACAGAGGAGGACAAAAGGATTTCAAAACAAAAAGTCTGTCCAAGAAGAGGATATACTATAAATCCACTGTTATAAGGACCAAACCAACATATAATAATGTTGCACATTTTGCATGGTGTATGATATTGTATATTATGATGATTTTAATTATGTTTAAATACATTTGATATTTTTTATATTCATGTTGTATCTATATCTTGGCACCTTAAAATCCCCTTCTCTCTCCCTTTGCTCTTCTCCACAAAGTATGGTGGATTGTTATATAGTTTAGAAGTAAAACAATAAAGCTGATAACACTAAGATTTTAATTCAGCAAACAGGAATCCAAAACTATGCTGAATTTCTAAAATGATCAACCAATGATTCCTGTACTTGTAGAACATGTAATTAATATGAAAAATGAAAACAAATGCAGCCTCCACATTTAAGAACTAAGTTTAAAGGTATCTGCCATAAACTACAATAAAATATCAAAAAAGGCTGATGACTGAATGTTAATGTTTGTAACTGACAGCGCCAATTAGAAATTGCATTATATATATATATCATAATCTTTATTGTTCAATTGTGTTCAGCACAGACCAGTGGCAGCTGGTGCTCTATTCTTTGGGGGGGCAGCAAACAAACCACCTGACCCCCCCATCTAGGCCACAGGCAGCTTTGGCAGCCTCCCCCTGCATCTCCTCCTCTGCGCCTTCCCCCCTGCTCCCGGCCAATACAATCGCTTCTCCTTTTGGCCCGCTTCCTGATTGGCCGGGAGGAGAAGCAGGAAGACAATAGCGAATATTAATTCACTATTGTTACACAACTGGGTGGACTAAGGGCGCAGTGGTCTGCGCCCCGAACCCACCTTTTTTTGAAGCCAATTAGAGCCTCAGGCTCTAATTACATGCTTAAAAAAAACCCCATTGGAATCCATGCATCCGGCGCCCTGCATGTAGATTAGGGGCCGGGCACATGGATTGGGGGGCAGCCCTAATGGAGCGGCCACCACTGGGACAGATATTTCAGTATTTTGTCCTGTGCCAGTCAGCATATTGGATGATCTTACAGTAAATCTGTTTCATAGGTTATTTAAATTTTCTGAATGTAAGACCTATTAAAATATTTACCATAAGCAGTGATTTTGCTTGTTGGAATGCCTTATAAAAATACATTAAATTTCACAATACTATATAATGAGCCTGGGAGCTTTAGCGGACAGATTACCATAAAGGGTTCCCTTAAAGCTGCAAGAAACTGTTAGTTGATTTAACTGGTATATACTAAATATCAGATTTAGATGGACTGACTCTTTGAAGACTGTAGCATTTAGGCACGTCTCTTGTGCAATCTTGAAAACATGCAATACGGCAACACAGCTTATACATTAAATTATAAGCAAGCACACATAAGGGCAAGTTTTCAAAACTTTTTTTAAAAACTCTATTTAAATTCTTTACTCCATTTTTTACATTCTGTGTTTTGATTTTAAATCAAGCTCAAATTCTAACTTCAACCTGACATTCTTGATCTGCATGCTTGTTCTAGATCACTGTCTCAGAAAGAATTGAAGCCAGAGAAAACCAAGTAACTAGTATTTTCTGAAGGAAGTCAGTAGTTACAGCCCCAGATTCTTCTTGGTGCAGGTTTCCTTTAGGTAAAGAATTTAATATTCAGAATGTTTTTTCCATTCTACACCCATAAATTACAGAATCAGAGACATCAGTAAAAATATTTTGCACTCAAAGTGGGAAAGGGTTAATGTCGCGCTTACCCCTAACGCAGGTGGTCAGGCACTATAGCTGGCTTCTGTGTTCTTCATGTATAGCAGCCACATTTCCCATAAGGCAAGCAGGCCTACCGGTACTCAGTTGCCCCCAGGCAGTGTTATAGTGCTTGGCCACCACGCCAGGGCAGGTGAATTGAGCAAAGCTAATGGGTACTTGCAAATGGCAGATGGGCAGAGTGGCTTAATAACAGTCCAGGTACCAGGCAAGCAAGGTTCAGAATAGTTTGGGTCAATCCTTAGTCCAAAAGGCAGGCAGAGTTCAAAGAATAGTTGATATGCAATCTGAGGTCATAAACAGGGGAATCCAAACAGCAGAGCAGGTCAGACAGACAGGGAGCTTGCACTTCACACACGCTAATCACAAGCATGAGACTGCAGGCTTGGCTGGCTTAAATCAGGTTTGGTCTCCATCCAGAAACTGGCCACATTATTCACCTTGAAGGTGGACAGACAGACAGGGAGAATGCCACAGCCAAAACCAGGATGCTGGAATGAGAAACAGGAGCGCTAGACTCTCCTGACAGTTAGAATCTGTTTTGGGTTTTGTTTGTTTCTGTGCATATTGTGGGAAGATTTTTTCTCAGTTACTGTAGTGTCACCAGGACAGAAATAAAGGAAAATATCCTCTAGTGGAGCGAGAGACAGTAACAAAGAGAACTTTCAGATCTTCTCCATTTTTGCCAAAACCTAAAGAGATTACCATGCTCCAAAACGTAAAGGATTCAAACAAAAGCAATTTCCCATGTTGGATATATAATCTGAGCGGGAATGCTAATTTTATAATTTTCCTCTTTATTTTCTGATCCCACAATCTCCTAGACCAGTGTTTCTCAACTCCAGGCTCAAGGCACCCCAACAGGTCATGTTTTCAGGCTCTTCATTATTTTGCACATGTGATTTGATCAGTTTCACTGCCTTAGTAATTACCACAGCTGTTTCATATGAGGGAAATCCTAAAAACATGACCTGTTTTGGCGCCTTGAGGACTGAAGTTGAGAAACACTGTCCTAGACTATATGGCCAACATGTGCAGACACAGAACAATCCTATATGAGTTTTTGGACAAATCTGATTCTAAAACCATTAGCCTTAACAAGGATTTGCCCCCTCTTTGTCTGTAAGAGTGTTCCACAAGATTTTAGCGTGTGTTTGTAGGAGTTTGTATCCATTCAGCCACCAGGGCATTTGTGAGGTCAGGTACTGATGTTGGATGAGAAGACCTGACTTTCAATCTGCATTAGAATTCACCCCAATGGTGTTCAGTAGGGTTGAGGTCAGGACTCTGTGCAGGACACTATAGTTCCTCCATCCAAACATGTTAGAGCATGTCTTGCCATGTCATATATGAACATGACTTTATGCTGTAGTATCATTTGATTTCAGATGTTAACACTGAACTCAAAAGTTTTGGGGCTGTCGACATAATTTGGTGATGTTGCAAATGTATGAATATCTCGGATGTACTTGACTGGGACAGTGGAAAGCAGTAGTAGAATTAGATGGCCAAATTATTAAGATCGTTTACAGTTTTGAAATAATAAAAACATCCAGCCCTGGCTGGAGTCCATTGTTAATTTTAATCTAGCTGATATCTTTCATACTGAGGATGGAATGTTTAACTTCCACTCCATACTACTGCTGTTTCAACATGTTTTTGTGTGCATCTTCTGTTTTTTTTTTCTAATACTTTTTTTTTCTTTGATTTCATGTGAGTTGACATCTGAAAATTCAAATCATTTGAAACAGAAACGTATTTACCATGTATTTTAATTATATGTGCACGTTGTGTGTATAAACATTTATAATAGGTGTGGTGCATAATTGCCTGCTAGGCATACACTGGCTGCTCTCAGTTACAACAAAGAGTAGATGAAGTAAATACAGTTTTAATCCTATTGGTTTATGGTGCTAGACTAAGTGGTCATAAACAGGTATATCCTTCTAAACACAATGGATTGAAAAAGATCTGACCATTATCAAATTGTCAGACCACTGAAACAGTAGTAGTAGTGTATGTGCAGTAGTAGTAGTGTGCATGATATTTTGATGCATTCACATTCAAATTTTCAGGACAAGCTTTCAGTATGTACCCTTTCCGTCCAAGGTGCAAGTAGTATTAATACACAAGGTTTCAGCAAAACCTTAAATAGAACAATCTCTGAGAGAAAAAAAAAATACCACCACCCACATACATAGCAATAATAATTAAACTGGGATAGTTAGTAAGATAAGGAAAAGAGTGGGCTAAGCTCAGACTACTGGAAAATAAAGAAATTCAGCTGACGAAGATGGGTGTGCATGCAATACTTCAATCCTTCCCTATTACCAATTGAAGACTGAAAAAATTAACCTGCTCTGTTTTGCACCCTAAAAGGCCTGTGACTTTATCAAAAGCATTGTGCTGCATACACACAGTCGGAATTTCCGTCAAAAAAAGTGTGATGGGAGCTTTTGTTCGGATATTCCAACTGTGTGTATGCTCCATCCAACTTTTTCTGTCTGAATTTCCGCCAGCAAAAGATTGAAAGCTGATTCTCTATTTTTCCGAAATTCTGTTTGTCTGTATGCAATTCCGACGCGCAAAAAAAACGCATTCTCGGAAACAATTCGACGCATGCTTGGAAGCATTGAACTTCATTTTCTTAGCTTGTTGTAGTGTTGTACATCACCTCCTTCTTGACGGTCGAAAGTTCAGAGAACTTTTGTGTGACCATGTGTATGCAAGCCAAGCTTGAGCGGAATTCCGCCGGAAATTCCGCTGGTGTGTACGGGGCATTAGTGTTAGATCAAGTGCTTCACTTGCAGTTCTTGGGACATTTAAAGCCACTCTTACATGGCATTCTTTTTTTTTCCCAAAAATAAACTGATTTGAGCTATCCTTTATTTACCCTTTCAGTTTTGGATATGCAGTAGCTACATATCCAAAATTATAAGAATATACACCATACTACATAGTTACATAGTAGGTGAAGTTGAAAAAAGACACAAGTCCATTAAGTCCAACCTATGTGTGTGATTGTATGTCAGTATTACATTATATATTCCTGTATGTTGTCATTCAGGTGTTTATCTAATAGTTTCTTGAAGCTATCAATGCTCCCCGCTGAGACCACCGCCTGTGGAAGGGAATTCCATATCCTTGCCGCTCTTACAGTAAAGAACCCTCTATGTAGTTTAAGTTTAAACCTCTTTTGTTCTAATTTTAATGAGTGGCCACGAGTCTTGTTAAACTCCCTTCCGTGAAAAAGTTTTATCCGTATTGTAGGGTCACCAGTACGGTATTTGTATATTGAAATCATATCCCCTCTCAAGCGTCTCTTCTCCAGAGAGAATAAGTTCAGTGCTCCAACCTTTCCCCATAACTAATATCCTCCAGACCCTTTATTAGCTTAGTTGCCCTTCTTTGTACTCGCTCCATTTCCAGTACATCCTTCCTGAGGACTGGTGCCCAGAACTGGACAGCATACTCCAGGTGCGGCCGGACCAGAGTCTTGTAGAGTGGGAGAATTATCGTTTTATCTCTGGAGTTGATCCCCTTTTTAATGCATGCCAATATTCTGTTTGCTTTGTTAGCAGCAGCTTGGCATTGCATGCCATTGCTGAGCCTATCATCTACTAGGACCCCCAGGTCCTTTTCCATCCTGGATTCTCCCAGAGGTTCTCCCCCAATGTATAGATTGCTTTCATATTTTTGCCACCCAAATGCATTATTTTACATTTTCTACATTGAACCTCATTTGCCATGTAGTTGCCCACCCCATTAATTTGTTCAGATCTTTTTGCAAGGTTTCCACATCCTGCAGAGAAGTTATTGCCCTGCTTAGCTTAGTAGCTTACTAGATTCTGTAAAGAATATGCAAAAACTGTTGAGATAATCTGTGGAAATTATTAAACACAGTGCAGATACTCTTTGGAAGTGTGTCTCGTCTCCATACGGCAAATCTCTGTGCATGCAATAGATTCATATACATGCTGGAAACATGCACCAGAATCAGCACAAACTACACCAACATGATATTGGTCTAATTTACCTCTAGCTTTCCTAGCTTTGATACGACAGTATTGCTTAATGAATTTGTTGCAGTCATAGCGACAGAATAGAAAAGTGTCACAAATAGGTTTAATGAAGTTGTTGCACTTATCGATATTCACTATGGAACTGTCCCAAGAGTTTTATATACAACCATTACACCAGAATTGTATTAACACCTTTATTGAGATGCCCCCAATGTTTTCACATTTTCCATATTAGATGATTGCTTTCATGAATATTGGCCATTTTATTTTTTTTAAATATATCATTTTTTCTATATTCCCCCATATGCTGGGCAGTTTCCTATACCAGTTAAATTAGAACCTGCAACTGAGGGAATCCCTTCTGTTTGTAAGAGTTCTGTCACCGGAGCTATAGTGATGCACAAACGTAATCACTGGGGAAAAAAAAAATTATAGTGATTTTCTCTTAAATGTTCATTCCATTAGTTTTGCTATCCCCATTGTCAGAGACCTGGGCACTACCAAAGCCAAAAGTGTTCATAAGAGCAAAATTGAAAAAAAAAAACATCCAGTACAACTCTGCAATACATGCACAGTTCCTTTTGTATTATCCCTGAAAAATCACTGCAAATAAAGAAAAGTACCTAGTGATCTGACAGAAATCCATTGTACTTCCTCTTTTAGTTGACAACACAGTAAAGCTGAATTACCAAAGAAGCTTAACCCAATAAATTGTGGGAAGATTCACTTCAGTATTTAACCATGCGAAAAGCAAATTCCTGTTCGCTTTAAATTTCTAATCTTATGTAGATTAAATAAGTAAAAAGAATTTTGCTTTTCACGTTATTGGATACTTAAAGTGAATATTGTGCCATTTATTGGTCGCAATTTTCCACTCTTTTTAGTAAACCAGCCGGACTGCCACTGCATCACTTAAAGTGTTACTAAACCCAGGACCCTGCATTCACTATATTTGGTCTCCCATTGTACACAGAACATGGAAATGCAATTATTTTAGGAAATATAAACTGCTATATACCTTTTCTCATAAGCAGTATATAGCAGTCTTGTGACTTCTATCAGTGTCTATTTAAAGCATGTAGGAGGAGTTTTCATTCTCCCCCTATTGTCCTATGAGGCTGCAGGACCCCCGACCCCCCTGTATGGACAGTGCTGATTGGCCCTGTGCTGATCACATGCACCCCCCCCCCCCCAAGAAAAAAAAAACTCTCTAGCAATACACACCAAACTGAGCATGTACAGCTTGCCCCTCAAGGCTCTGTTTTATCAGGAGATAGATTGGGGACTGTGGAAGAAAGGGAGGATCAGAGAAGACAGGACAAACAGCCTTTTTACACAATACAAATGATTAACCCCTTCCACAGTGAGTATAACAAGTATGCTTTACTGCATATATAGACTGATTTTACTGTTGTGGGTTTAGTAACACTTTAAATCTCAACCCAGAGTTGCCAGTCCTGCCCAGTTTTCTTTTGCTGAACTACATAACACTCTTCATACTCTTTTTATCTCCATAACATAAAGATAGGTGTTCTTTAGGACAGCAGAAAAGTGCTGAGCAGGGCTGACCACACTGCATTAATAAATGCTTTATGCACAATTTCAGGTCTAAAGTGATGTATTGGGCAGTCTATTCAAGTGAATAATTAGCTTCCCTACCAAAATACACGTTAATACAAAGCAGTTGTGCGAACAGGCCCTAGAAAGTTTTCAATTAAACTTTTGCAAGATACTGCAACATTTTGCTGGTGCCTACTTAATATAGATTACTAAGAAAAGCAGAAGAGCAGAAGAGTGTACAGTGTTACACGGAGGTTTTGTCCATATGCAAACAGTCACATTTAAAGTATAGACTTACAGGCAAATTTTTTTTTTTTCATTTTAGATAGAGTAAGGTGGTGGTCGTGGGGGGTTATAACCCCTCTCAGCTTTTTTCTTTTGTTTTGGTAACTGTGTCCCATCGGGAAGATTTACCTTCATGTCCTGTCCCATAGCCAAAACAGGAAGTGAGGGAAAATCCCTGCAAATTAAAGCGGAGTTCCACCCAAAAGTGGAACTTCCACTCTTTGTACTCCTCCCCCCTTCACAGGTATGCTTTCCCCACTTCCAGGAGCCTCAGCTGTGGGTATTGCCGCCATGGCTGGGGCTCCCTCCTTCTCCCTCCTCCTCTCCCTGTCGCCGGCCAGTAGGAGAGAGGAGCGGAGCCTCACGCATGCGCAGTTTGGTTCCCAGCGTGAAGCTGAAAGGCTACCCTTACTCGCAATGGAGGCGGCATGCACCCGACAGCTGATGAAATCAGCAGCTGCTGTGCCAACATCGCTGGACGCAAGGACAGGTAAGTGTCCAATTATTAAAAGTCAGCAGATGCAGTATGTGTAGCTGCTGGCTTTTAATTTTTGCAGCAGTGGGCGGAACACTGCTTTAAGGGAATCCCTTGGGGCCCCCTAGGCCACCAGACCCAATGTCTCCATTGGAAGATTTTCCCTCAATTACTTTTCTGGGGACAACCCAAATTTTAGATTTTCATTTACTTTCACTTTCAATGATAATGGTAAACAGGACAGATAGAGAGGGTAAGTCTCCCTAATGGGTGGCACAGAGAGCAGTTAAAACCTACTAGGTTTTCTAATTTATCTCCACTTGTCCAAAATGTGAAAAAAGTTATGCCTTTAGTTTACTTTAAATACAGTACATAAAGATTTCTGTGTTTTATGGCCATAAAAAATACTTGGGCTGATGATTTCTACATTACCTCTGTGCTGCAAGGAACACGTACTTGTGGCACAGTGTTTCTGCAAAGCACAGCTCTGATCCTGACAGGCACACGAAGAGAAAGCAGCAGCGCTTTATAAATTCTTTTGTATTTGTGAATCACAAATGACTCACTTGAAACTAAGCTATTAAACTAAGGTACACATCTGCAAAGTGTCTCACGAGGAATGGCTGTATAGTGCACGATAACAGCTCCTTCATATCTATACTATAGGGATTGAGACTTCCTAATTCAAGAATGATTGGAACCACATAGTGAATTGAGCACTTAGTGATCTAATTGTATTTTTTTTATTTTTTTTTTTATGGTAGGATGACTATATTGATGTGATCTTTTGATCAACCAACATGGATGATTTGGTCATTCTTGATCTTCTGGACTGCCCCGTGTGCTTGGGAAAATTGGATGCTACGGCGAAGGTGTTGCCATGTCAGCATACCTTCTGTCAACCATGCTTGCAGCGGATTCTGAAAGCTAGAAAAGAGCTAAGGTGCCCAGAATGCAGGACCCCCGTACATTGCAGCATCGAAGAGCTGCCAGCAAACTTGTTGTTAGTACGCCTACTGGAAAGTATAAAAAGTGGGAAAGGCCTGATGAGAAAAAATTCCTTTCAAAGAATGGGAGGGCTTTTTGCCCAGGACTCCTTCAGAAGGTCTCGTGAGCAGAAATCAAACCATGAATACAGGCTGTTTCCAAAGAAAAGGATGCCTTTGGAAGGGGTAAGAAGCACCATGCATTTGTGTTCTGAAACTGAAATGTTTTCAAATCCCATAATCTATGTGTCTCGGTTGTGAGAAAATGTCATAGCAATAACGGTACCTGTATTAAGAAAAAGCTATTTGTGGCTTTTCCTCACTATGTCTATATGCCTTTTGTATATAATATTCCTGTTTTCACATAGAATGTATAGATATCAGTGAGCTTAAAGGTGTACATTGGGCACTTGTCAAATTTTTAAAAATGTCAAATAGATGTTGGAGTGTTTCTGATTTAAAATGAAAATTCCGAATTACAATTTGTAACTTACATTTTACATGAAGTGTATGGCTTGGTGGACATACTGGTGGCCTGTTTCCTATACTGCATTGTTAAAGGGCTTTCCTTTTTTTTTCATCTGATTGCTGTTTTTTATCTTTAGAGCACATTATTTGTAAAATTCTTTCAGACATATTATTCATGGTGACACGCAGTGCTTTGTATGCCAATGAAACTGTTATTTGTAAAGTATTCACCTGCATAACATCATATTTTCCAAAGGAATAATAGATGTGTTGCCTCATTTAGATTAGCTTCACACTTTTGCATTGCAGTAATGTGCGGTAAAACATACATTGTAGAACTATGGGGGTAAAGGATTCTTCAGCACCCAGTACTTCTAAAAATGTTGGATGCCTGGTCCCCTCTAAGCTCTGCAGTTCCGTATACTGACTAATACATCAGTATGGGACAACATAGTGGAGTAGGGGACATCAGATGGAACCACAGCATGCAGCATGGCACCAGGCATCAGACATACCCAGAAGTGTAATGAATGCAGAAGATTCCTCTAGAGCTTTTCAACAGAGCAAATGTTGATGGGGTGAGTGGCAATACAGGTGAGTATTAAGTCCTTTCTTTACAGGCAGCCAGAGCTGCCTTGAGGTAATTTTCTGCTTGAAGCTTGTAGCTCTAAAAAGCTCAACAAACCAAGTCCCATTCCTTTCAATTGCCCCTGTTCACATCTGAGCTTTCTGTCACCTGAAGCAAAATGCCTGAAGCTCAAAAAAGTACATGAGCTTCCTTTTGGCAGATTACAAGCATTTTTGGCCCCATAGACATCAATAGAAATGCCTGACTTGAGCGTTTTAAAAGCATTTTACAAGCGTTTTCTGATTAAATAGCAGCTCTTCACCCCTAATTTCCTTTCCCTCTCCTCCCCCTAGTGCTTTCTATTGGCTAAACAAAAATGACTGAAGCTGTAAAACGGTTGTAATATACTTCTAAAAGACTTTTAAAAAGCTTGTAAAAATCTGCAAAAAAAGCTTAAAAAAACACATGAAAAACACCAGTAAATAGGTATGCTCAGGTGTGAATGGAGCCTAAATCGAATGGATTGTTTAGTTTAAGTTCTAACACCACACATTATCAGTAAATTAAAGAGTGGTGTACAATCAGATTGTAAAGTGTACAACCAGAATATGGATCTTCTAATCACAAAATAGTAACCATTATTTACAGCATTGATATAAACTACAACTATTAAGGCCAGCTGGTTCATTCTTACAAATTCTACTTTAGTCCAAAATGGCTGCCACCAATGGAAAAATTGATGCACTTTAAGAGGCTGTCACTTTGTCCTTTCAAGGCAAAACAACATGTTATTTGTAAGAACCTTCCAACCAGTGATACTTATGCCGCGTACACACGACCGTTTTTTCCGTCAGAATAAACGCTGATGGTTTTTCTGACAGAGTTCCGACGGAGTTCCACTAAAAACGGACTTGCGTACACACGATCACACCAAAGTCCGATCGTTTAGAACGCGGTGACGTACAACACGTACGACGGGACTAGAAAAAGCAAGTTAAATAGCCAGTAGCCAATAGCTGCTTTGCGTCATTTTTGGTCCGTCGGATAAGCATACAGACGAACGGTTTTCCCGATAGGAATTGATTCCATCAGAAAGATTTAAAGCATGTTTTATTTCTAGGTCCATCAGAATTTTCGAAAGGAAAAGTCCGATGAAGCCCACACACGATCGGAATATCCGATGAAATTATTCCATCTGACCTTTTCTGCCGAAAAGTCCGGTCATGTGTACGCGGCATTACCCTTGCCACTTTCCTCTACTGCTCTATTTCTTTGTGTCCCAACCAGAGGCGGCTCTAGACTTTGTGAAGCCTTAGGCAAAACTTAGTCATAAGGCCCCACTCACGCCCATAATGGGAAAAATAATTAAAGCGATAAAAAAATAACTGTATGTCCCCCCCACAGCGCTGCCGGCTTCCCTCCTCTTTTCTCCCGCTGACTGCTGTGGGAGACCTTCAGAAAAAGGGGCTGGTAAATATGTAATTCACCAGCCCCTTCCTTTTCTAAATGAACACAGTGATTGTGTGACTGTGTTTACTGTGCTTCGGTTTATGAACTAACAGGAGCCTCTGTCTCCTGTTTAATCATCTGCAGTGCAGCTTAGGCTGCAGAGAAAGGGACTGGGGAATCAGTGTCCTTAGTCCCTTTCCCTTTTTAAAAGTGAGACTTCAGGGGTCTGTTTAGACTCCTGATCTCACCAAAGAAACCAAAAAACTCTCACCAAAAAACTTAAAAAATTAAAAATAAATTAATAAATAAAACAATTGTGTACATGAGAGTAGTGCGGAGTGTATGGTGGGGGGTAGTATGTACATGAGAGGGGTGTGGAGTGTATGGTGGTGGGTAGTATGTACATGAGAGGGGTGCGGAGTGTATGGTAGTGGGTAGTATGTACATGAGAGGGGTGCGGAGTGTATGGTAGTGGGTAGTATATACATGAGAGGGGTGCGGAGTGTATGGTAGCGGGTAGTATATACATGAGAGGGGTGTGGAATGTATGGTGGTGGGTAGTATGCACATGAGAGGGGTGCGGAGTGTATGGTGGGGGGTAGTGTGTACAAGAGAGGGGTGCAAGGTGTATGGTGGGGGGTAGTATGTACATGAGAGGGGTGCGTAGTGTATGGTGGGAGGTAGTATGTACATGAGAGGAGTGCGGAGTGTATGGTGGGGGGTAGTATTACATGAGCGGGGTGTGGAGTGTATGGTGGGGGGTAGTGTGTACATGAGAAGGGTGCGGAGTGTATGGTGGTAGGTAGTATGTACATGAGAGGGGTGTGGAGTGTATGGTGGAGGGTAGTCTGACATGAGAGGGGAGCGGAGTGTATGGTGGAGGGTAGTATTACATGAGAGGGGTGCACATGGTAGAAAAATGGTATATGGTGTGAATGGGCCCTAATTTATTGCTCCATCGCTGCAGAGGCCACCTAGCAGTGGCATGCATAAAGCAACTGAAGTTAGCAACACAGTACCATAACTAGCCTCCCAGCCTGCTGCAGACACTGCTCTCACCTCCCACTCCTCCAACTCAAGTCCCTGCACACAAGAAACAAATCCCTGCACACAAGTCCCTGCACACAAGTCACAAGTCCCTGCACACAAGTCACAAGTCCCTGCAGATAAGTCCTTGCACACAAGTCACAAGTCCCTGCACACAAGTCCCTGCGAACAAGTCCCTGCACACAAGACACAAGTTCCTGCACACAAGTCCCTGCACACAAGACACTGAGAATGAGAATGCTGACAGTGGCAGAGGGAACAGGAAGAGACTTCTGGTGTGCGCGGCGCTGTAATATAGCAGCGATACGGCTGCATACTAGTAGAGACCCTCGCTCATCCATCTGGCTTGCTAAGTGGGGACACTGACAGGGGGACATTCCCTCCCACATACACGTCAGGCAAATTAGGCAGCCGCGAGGCCCCTGGGAGTTGCGAGGCCTAAGGCGACCGCCGAATTTGCCCTATTAGAGAGCCGCCTCTGGAGCAGACTAATGTTCTCTACAAAACCATATGGTAATCCAGGACACACGGTTCATTAGATTTATTTATCACTAAGTAAATTGTGTGAACCTGAACTAAGTAGAACATTCAGAGGAATCTCTTACCTGTTCACACACAGCAAGACAAGCAATCTACGTCATGTCTGACATTGAATACAACCAGAGTGTGTTTGGTTTGGCTTAAACATCAGAGCACTGGCAATATTAAACAATATTGTGTTTTGTACATGTTAGTACTAGGCCTGTCAAAATACCTGGGTTTTCAAACTAAAGATTCATTTTTCTATCAGTCGATTGTAAATTCAGTGAGAAAGGGTGAAGTTCTATAATTTGTTTATAGTCAAACTAAAATGTTACTTAGCTGTGACTGGGCATGAATCGTGATCAGTTTACTGAACGTATTCTTTGTTGGGCTGCTAAAATATTGTTGTACTGAATTCTGTAATTATTTAGCCTGCACAACCAAAACCTCACATTTTGTATATACAATACATAATTTTAAAGCAGAACTCTAGGCAGATATAAAAGACAAAAATTAATGAAACTTTGTAAAAAATAGCTATAATTATAAATAATTATTTTTAAATGCAAGTTGTGTAAGTACATAACTTTGACCTGGTATCAGCCGCTTGCACTCGAGGTACAGCATGGCTGGAAAGTGAGATGCAGCACAAGTAACTCATGTGCTGACAAAAAACATGCTGATAGAAATAGAAAGGATAGTGATAGTGAGATAATATCATTACTGTGCTGCTTCTCCTTTCACTGTCCAGCACACCTTTGAGATGGGGAGAGAGCATTGGGAACCTCTAACAAGTGCATGAACAAGGACCAACACATCAGAATCACCTGGTATTATTTTATAAAAGCTTCAGATTTAGTATTGAAAAGTACAATTACTATTGAAATTACATTAGCATGTTAAAGTTTATATGAGATTTCCGTGATTGGGAAAGTACACTTGTGTTCAAAATAATAGCAGTCCATCATCACTAACCACATCAATCACTGTTTTTGCATCAAACTTTGTACATGCTGGGTATAGTGCATTTCTCTCTGAAAATCTGAGTAAAATGGGTTGTTCCAGACATTATTCAGAAGAACAGCGTACTTTGATTAAAAAGTTGATTGGAGAGAGCAAAACATATAAAGAAGTACAGAAATTGATAGGCTGCTCAGCTGAAATGATCTCAAATGCTTTAAAATTGCAACCAAACCCAGAAAGACGTGGAAGAAAATGGAAAACTACCCTTCAAATGGATCAAAGTATAGCCAACATGGCAAAGACTTAGCCAATGATCAGCTCCAGGGTGATCAAAGAAGGTCTAACGTTACCTCTGAGTACAACAATTAAAAGAAGCCTATGTGAAGCCAAGCTATCTGCAAGAAGCGCCCACAAAGTCACATTGTTGAAAAAAAAACGACATGTGCTAAAGAGGTTACAATTTGCCAAAGAACACATTGATTGGCCTAAAGAGAAATGGCGCAACATTTTGTGGACTAATGAAAGCAAGATTGTTCTTTTTGCATCTAGGAGCCGCAGACAGTTTTCCAGACGACCCCCAGACACTAAATTCAAGCCACTGTACACTGTATAGTCAGTGAAGCATGGTGGTGCAAGCATCCTGATATGGGGATGTTGCTCATACTGTGGTGTTGGGCCTATTTATCGCATACCAGGGATCATGGATCAGTTTGAATACATGAAAATACTTGAAGAGGTCATGTTGCCTTATGGCAAAGAGGATATGCCCTTGAAATGTGTGTTTCAACAAGACAATGACCCCAAACACATCAGTAAGCGAGTAACATCTTGGTTCCAAACCAACAAGGTTAATGTTACGGAGTGGCCAGCCAATCCCTAGACCTTAATCCAATATAAACTTGTGGGGTGACATAAAAAATGCTGTTTCTGAGGTAAAACAAAGAAATGCAGAGAAATTGTGGAATGTAGTGCAATCGTCCTGGGCTGGAATACCTGTTTACAGGTGTCAGAAGCTGTATGACTCCATGCAACACAGATGTGAAGCAGTTCTCAGAAACAAAGGTTATACAACTAAATATCAGTTCAGTGATTCACAGGAAAGCAAAATCTTTAAGCATTTCTCAGTTTATACAGTAAATGTTTGAGTTTGTAAAGAAAAATGCAGACATCTTTTTCTTCACCTTCTGTAACGCAATAACAAATTTGAAACATTTTTCTTTATGTTTTGAGCTGGAATAGACTGTGCTGTGTTCCCAATACATTTGCGTGTATGGAAAGAAAAGCTATTATAAGGATTTTGAGCTTTACATTTTTAAACACACTGCTATTATTTTTAACACAACTGTATGTACTTTAAACAGATTGTAGTCACAATAATATCTATAAAATATATTTATTATTATTATACAGGGTTTATATAGTGCCAACAGTTTGTGCAGTCCTTCACAACATGAGGGCAGACAGAATAGTTACAATACAATTCAATACAGGAGGAATCAGAGGGGCCGCTCGTTAGAGCTTACAGTCTAATGCCCCGTACACACGGTCAGATTTTCCGATGGAAAATGTCCGATCGGAGCGTGTTGTCGGAAATTCCGACCGTGTGTGGGCTCCATCGGACATTTTCCATCGGATTTTCCGACACACAAAGTTGGAGAGCAGGAGATAAAATTTTCCGACAACAAAATCCGATCGCGTCTATTCCGACCGTGTGTGGCCTGTTCCGACGCACAAAGTGCCACGCATGCTCAGAAGAAATTCCAAGGTGGAACAGCTCGTTCTGGTAAACTTAGCATTCGCAATGGATACAGCACTTTCGTCACGCTGCAATGTTAAAAATGGTTTAATACAGCGCACTCTCTTCTTCTTTATAATGTGACAAGAATTAAGTAGTTTTGCTGCTCATATTCACACACACTTCTCACAAAGTTTTATTTTTGTTTTTTTATTGGGATTCCCTGAATATATTGTTATTAGTTGTCACATCTGACAGAATTTTTTTTTTTATTTAATTTTTTTGGGGATTTTAAGCCTTTTTTTTTTTAATGTTTGAATTTTTTCAAAGGCTGATCTTTGTTCAATGTTATTTTTATTTTTACTCCAGACTATTTTTGTGTGTGTTTTGTGTGTCAAGTTACCTCAACACCATTGATATCTTTTATTATTTAATTTCAAGGAGATTGTTTGGTGTTGGTGTCCCTTGTTCATTTCACATTGTATATTTGAAATGTACCTGAATCCTCACAAACCAACTGTCCTTTTTGAAGTAAAACACATAGGAGAGTATAATTCAAAACAAAAATCCTTTATTAAGGGCTCAGAACCAAACAAAGAGGAAGGCAACACTGGATCAACAGGAGAAATTAGCGAAGCCTGGGACCCCCACGGCAGACATCAATTCTTGAACATCAAAATTGGTGGCCTGAGGAGTCCATATGTAAGGGAGGGCAGTCTGGTCCAGAATTCGCAGAGATCCGGATAGCAGCAGATGACATGTGTGTCCCCAGGCTGTGGTACCACAAGAGGCTGCATTTTTTGGCTGACCAGACTGGATCCAGGGTCCTCACTTTCTGGTCTTCCTTTCACGCTTCATTCCGGGCTGTGGCTGTGCAGTTGGAGATGTGGCAGGAGGAGGAGTAGGACCTGGAGGAGGACCTGGAGGAGAAGGAGGAGGAGGAGGACCTGCAGGAGGAGGAGGAGGACCATCGCAAAGGTGTGTCTGAGCTGTCATTTGGCCCCTCATACCTTTGTTAAGAGCCTCCAATATGAGCGCCTCACACAAGACTTGTTGGCCCTCCTCCATCCTCTGCATTTTATATGCAATGACGGCAGCAATGTCCTCCTCCACGGTCTGTCGTGCTCCCAGGACCTCTGTAGCCCTCCAAAAGAGTCCTCCGGTAGCCTCCTCTAGGGCACGCCTCCTACTGCCACTTTCTCTTTTCAGGGGGGGTGGAGGGACCTGCAGATCAGCCAGCCGGCTCGGCCCGGCCAACTCCTGGCTGAGACTTCCCTGTGTATGAAAAAGGGACATGGTTGTAATGTTTTGCTTCATCAATCACAATCCTAAATTAGTACTCCAAACTAACATCTAGTTAACATCATTGATTGGACAAGCAGAAATATTTAGAGGAATGCTATACCTGGCTCAATCTGGGCTCCTCCACATGTTGCCTGGAAGGCCCAGGTTGGGCGTCAGAAGCCTCAGCCGGGGGGGGGAGGAAGCGTGGAAGGAAGACTGGAGAGGGATGGCCTGGGTTCAGTCTGGCCTGCCAGAAAATGCAGCCTGTCGTAGTACAACATCCTGGGGACATAGATGTCATCTGCTGCTCCGGATCTCTGTGAATCCAGGACTTTCTTGCGCTCCCTTAGATATGTGCTCCTCAGGCCACCAATGAAGATCTTTAAATAGGTGATGTCTGCCGTGGGGATCACCTGCTTCACAATTTCACACAATTGCACCAGTGCTGCCTTCCTCTTTGCTTGGTTCTTGTAATGGGGGTGTTTAATCTCCCACAGACATGGCAGCTCCCTTAAGATATCTATGAATACTGACATGAAGTCATTGTCTTTCACTAAGATATCCATGTTCACTGCAAGACACAACACAAGACAAAGCCTAATGTCAGACAAAACTCTCCTAATCTTGTTACAATATAGTCTTCAATGTAGAAGCAGTATAGGCACAAGTTTGTCTCTTACCTTCGTTCTTACGATCGGCGCGTCCAATGCTCCTTCCTCCGCTCACAGATCGTACGTAATACGCACGCGTGTTACGCTTTATACACACTGCGCATGCGTGTAACTCCGCCCGCCCCTGACGTTCTTTCTAGTCTATTCCCCGCCCCTTTTCGTTCAGCGCAGTGGGGGAAGAGCACATGGCGGAGTCACAGCAGGTGCGTGCTAATTGCAGGAACGAGGAGGAGGAGGAAAGCCCGGATCCGGACACGTCCCGATCCAGAAGGAGACGTTTTAAGGCCACAAATATGTCCTTTGGGGAGATGTTGGAGATGGTCGACATCATGAAGAAGTCCGACTATGACGGAAAGTATGGGCCTTACCCCAACCCCAATATCAGAAAGGCCAAGATCATGGCGAAAGTGATCAAAAGTCTGCAGAAGAATTTCGGGGTACGACGATCGAAAGATCAGCTCAGGAAGCGGTGGTCGGACCTGAAATTGAGAGAGCCCGAGCAGTACCGAAAGATCCGGAGAGTGCTGCAAAAAAGTAAGTAGTTGTGCTGTGTTCCTATTCTTTCTGTCTTTATTGCATTTGTGCTGCTCCATATGTTTTTCTTAATTGTACAGTTTAAAAGGGCAACTTTAATGTTCATGGGCCCATTATTCGTTCGTATCAAACATTTTTCTTTCGGCCTCTAAAACACCATTGTTTAGGCCATATGCATTTTCCCACATTTTTTTTGGGCCTACTTGGATGCCAAATAGTTGTTTGTGTAGATGAGTTTGTTACTAGAATGAAATGCCAACTAGATTGTGTGTAAGGAGAGGACACTGAGCAGCTGTTTTCACATCTGGACACTGGAGCACTAGTGTGGGACACAAGAACACCATTTTTATTAGGGGGCCACACAGGTGCTCCAGTGTATACTATAGGGGGGTCTCCATCTGTGAAGCTTGTACTAAACAGGTAAAGTATTGCAGCTTGACAAAGGTCAATAAAAAAAATACATCTTGGAACTCGGCTAAAATAGACAATTGTACCCCACTTCCAAGCAATGTTTCCTATTTCTAGTTCTGCCATCAAATATCTGTGTGCTAATTATACCATTTTTGTTTTACATAGGGGAGAAAAGACTCGGAGGACACCCCTCATCCGAGGAGACCATAGACCCTCCACCTCTGGAAGAAGGGGAACTAACACCAACCCAAGAAGAGCAGGAGGAAGAAGAAGATGTGGTGGAGATTGGCACCACAACAGGTGAGTGTCTGCGACCACAGGCTCAGGTAAAAGAGATGGATGGTGGCAGATTTTTGAGACCTGTTTTTGTTTTCTTTCTCTCTTTTTAGGTGATCGTGATGTGAGGGATCCAGAACGTTTCACATCAGAAAGTGCCCAGATCCTGATCGGGGAGATCATGGGGTGTAATGTCGAACTGCAAAACATACAGCAAAAAATCAATGATGTTATTAAAAAAAATAATAACATCATTGATGTTTTGGGGCGAATTTAAAACCCCACAAAATCACTTTTTGGATTGTGGTCCAATCTTTTAAATATTTTTGCAATGTTCTGAAAAGCCAAATTTGGAGGATGCACACAGTGTGCCAACATGTGCTATCTGCCATCACGGGAGATCAATGGACGCGTTTTGGGGGTGCAACCCCTTCCTCAATTATAAAGTAGCGTTGAGGAAGGGCTTGCTCCCCCAAAACACGTCCCTTGATCCCCCCTGATGGCAGATAGCACATGTTGACATTCGTAAATTGGTTTGCATCTTCCAAATTTGGCTTTTCCAGGGGTGATTTCCCCCCATCTGAACGCTATATCAAACCCAGTTCCTAAATACTGATGTCTGATATAGCCTTCAGGTTTTACCTAATGTGAACTTTGTAAGTTCAAGTTTTTTGGCTTTCTTGTTGGTTTTACACAGGCCTGTTTTATCTGAAATGGACATTTCGATTTTTGATAATGCTACTGCAAAAATTGTTATACAACAAACATGTTGGTTTGTTTTAAAAACCTTTGGTAAATGCACATGTGATTGTGCAGGTATAAAAAAGTTGCTTACTCAAGAATGTGTGGATTATTGTCTCAACACTACAATACAACACTTTTGGGGTGATGTAATTGCTGTTTTCTGCAAAAATGGGTGTTATTTCCTAAGGGCAAATCCTCTTTGCACTACAAGTGCAGTTTCAGTGCAGTTGCAAGTGCACTTGTAGTGAAATGTGTTTTTGCATTTAGGAAATAACAGCCAACAGTGCTTTGTATAAGGTTACACAATCACAACATTTTCTGGACTCAACACATTTCTGTCAGGGTCAGCTAAAACGAACACAAGCAGTAAATGTCCACCAAGAATTTCTTTTTTTTTTTATTATAAAAAGGCTTCACAGATTGTCTGGCATATTGATAGCCCCCCTACCCGCAAAGAACTCCAGGTAGCGTAACCAGACATCACGGGCACTCAGGGAGGGCAAGCCAGGACGGCCACTTTCAAGCGCCGTCAGTGTGGTTTGATGTAGGATTCCGGCCTCAGGCCCAACTGAGCCAGCATAGTTGGCCGAATGTTTCCTTAAAAAGTTACGGAGAACACAGCACGCCAGTATATTATGGTTCAGTTTATACTCCGCCATATGGATGGGTGTCAGAAATAGTCGGAACCGGCTGGCCAGGATTCCAAATGTGTTCTCCACCACTCTTCGGGCTCTGGCCAGCCGGTAATTAAAAACCCTCTGTTCCGGGGTGAGGGTCCTCATTGGGAATGGCCGCATCAGGTGGTCCCCCAGCGCAAACGCTTCATCAGCAACGAACACAAATGAGAGTCCTTCAACATTGTCCTCTGGAGCTGGCAAGTCCAAGCTGCCATTCTGGAGACGCCTGTAAAACTCCATCTGGGCGATGACTCCACCATCGGACATCCGGCCATTCATCCCCACGTCCACATACAGGAAGTCGTATTTAGCCGGCACCACCGCCAACATCACTATACTATTGAACCCCTTGTAATTATAATAGTAGGTGGGACGATGTGGACGTGTTTCCCATCAATTGCCCCTCCGCAGTTAGGAAAGTCCCACCGCTGGGCAAAGTGGGAGGCCACAGTCTGCCATTCCTGTGGCGTGGAAGGAAACTGTGGAGGAAAAAACAATAAACATTACTATTTTTTCACAGAAACATGGCAAGCAGATTAGGCACAAACATTATGTGGCAACCTCCAGATAGCATTTAGTAAGGGGAATTTAACAAGGCCAAAGTATAAGGTACACCTATCATATTCCCCCTCCCCCCCTCTCATGGGCCATTTCTAACATTATAGGGGGGGGGAATCTTGGACAGGTAACCCTCTTCACTTCATTGAGAGCTGAATGCCTAAATAATGGGTATTACTTGGAACAGCCCCTCCTTAGTTACGCTATTGGCAGACCACTGGACAGGTAAGAAGTGTCATAACACAAAGATATAAATACACATTGTACACATTTGAGGACATTTGGACATTCTGCTATTACCTATCAAGATAATAATAGAATACAAAAACTTGAAACAGTACCATTGGAAAGTATACAGGCAGGCCCTTGCACTACATGCTTTGGGCAATTTATCCATAAATCTGACCAGTAAAGAGGTGGGTATAGTGTGTATGGGTTTGGCAAAGTCAGCAGATAGATGATTGAGGATACATAGAGAATTGGGATCAGCTGACTTAGCAGTTGGGGGAGGGAGGGTTACAAAAAATTATTTGGGGACACCAACAAAAAAAAAGCCTCTGGCACTCTGCCAGAATTTAAATCAAAAATAACATTTCCAAACATTTTAGGGGGTGTTTGGGGTAAAGCACTACTATAGAGCTGATAAAATACATTGTTAAGTGACTACATGAGGTGAATATAGGCCAGGAGACACCATGCTGGGGAGGTTATTGAAGGGCAAATATGTATGAAGGACCTAAAATAATAATTACATAAAAATCCAGCATGCATGAGAACAAAGGGGACATTCACAGCATATTACAATCATGGTAATTAGGGAAAGAGGAAAGAAATACAATATATTAGCAAACATTAAATTCCATTAAATTCTGATATAAAAGCATAAAAATCTTACCTTCATATACTCCTTCTGCAGGACCTGTATGATGGCAGAACAGGTCTCTGGGATGATGATACCCAGAGCCTGGGGGGAGATGCCTGTCGAGAACTTCAAGTCCTGCAAGCTTCTCCCTGTCGCCAAATACCGCAGGGTAGCGACCAACCTCTGCTCCGGCGTGATGGCTTGCCTCATGCAGGTATCCTGCCTGCTGATATAGGGGGTCAGCGAAGCCAACAAACGGTGAAACACGGGGTCGTCATCCTGAGAAAGTTCCTGAAATCATCAGGATTATTCTCACGGATCTCACGGAGCAAAGGCATATGAGAGAACTGGTCACGCTGAAGCAACCAATTCTTGGTCCATGAACTCCTCCCCACCCTGTTCATGGACTGGACTTGTGTCAAGGTCAGGACCCCAACACCAAGCCCCCGCACAGCACGAACTCTACGAGGAGTACGCATACGAAACATGGCTAGAAAACGGTCGGCTGCTCAGAACGATGTAACAGAACGCACTGAAGAACAGCAAGGCCTGTGAAGAGCGACCTGAAAACCAGTAACGAACGAACAAGAATACAATGACTACTTAAAGTCACGCGGAACTTGCTTGCACGCACTGAAGAGCAGATACAAACCTACAAGCACAAACTGAACGGCAGAAAACGATCTGAAAGCCACAAGTCTGAAAAAGCGTGAATCGTCTCTCACCAAACTTTTACTAACACGAGATTAGCAAAAGGAGCCCAAAGGGTGCCGCGCTTGGTTCTGAACCGGCCTTTTCTAGTCTCGTCGTACGTGGTGTACGTGACCGCGTGGCTGGCGATCGGAAATTCCGACAACTTTGTGCGACCGTGTGTAGACAAAAAAAGTTTGAGCCAACATCCGTCGGAAAAAATCCTAGGATTTTGTTGTCGGAATGTCCGAACAAAGTCCGACCGTGTGTACGCCCTATAAGAGGGAGGGTCAAGTGATACTAAAGGTAATAACTGTGAGGGTAAGCTGATGGAGAAAATAAAAGTACAGTTGTTAGGTGTTATTTAAATGATTTAAATTATATGTTTTTTGCAGCAGGATACAGACATTTCATATTCTACAATTTCTCCCCCGGATTTGTTGCAGTTGTTTTCCCTTCAATACCAGTCACAAGACCAACTCAAGGCATCTTCAGGGGAAGCATTACAAAAAGTAGACGTGTATCCATTAGATCACTTATACAATTTCTTTTGGTGGGAAATACATAAAGATAGGTTGAGGTGAGGGTATAAGACTACTGTATTAAACCTAGGATTCATTTATCTAAGTATCCAGCAAGAAGTTTGTTGCCCATTGTATTGTATAAGCAGGGCTGGTCCTTTAATGTGTCAAGGCACTTTTGAGTAATTGCTCCTGTAATTTGCATTTGAGTAATGTATCTTAACTTTCCTATGTGGATACAATTATTGTTCAAAATACTTACAAAGGGTACATGTTTAGCATTTTATGGTTTATCAGTTACATTTTCTTTTTGGGTGCTGGTCTGGAGATCAGGCATCTCCTGGTGCCTGCACACATATTCACTTTTCAGACTGGCCTGAAATCACCAATTTCTGGGGTGCTGTATAATGAAAAATGCAACCACACTTCATAGTTGCATGATTTGCCTACCCCTTTCCACCATCTTGTTGTCGGCCAATAATACCACCAGTTATATTTGCAGGCCAATAGCTGCAGATGGCAGACAGTAACAGGCTACATGGCGAACATGCAAGCTGTCATTGCTTTATTATATTTAAGGTTGGTCACATAATTTTGGGCTTCTGGTACTGCCTATGACAGTAGGCAGTATGTGCAGAAAAAGAGTGCAGAGGGTATGACAGCAGACGGTATGTGTAGGAGAAGACTGCAGAGGGTATACAGCAGGCAGTGTGTGTAGGAGAAGAGTGCAGAAGGTATGACAGTAGGTAGTATGTGCAGGTGAAGAGTGCAGAGGGTATGACAGTAGGTAGTGTGTGCAAGTGAAGAGTGCAGAGGGTATGACAGTTGGTAGTATGTGCAGGTGAAGAGTGCAGAGGGTATGACAGTTGGTAGTATGTGCAGGTGAAGAGTGCAGAGGGTATGACAGTAGGTAGTATGTGCAGGTGAAGAGTGCAGACGGTATGACAGTAGGTAGTATGTTCAGGAGAAGAGTGCAGAGGGTATGACAGTAGGTAGTATGTGCAGGTGAAGAGTGCAGAGGGTATGATAGTAGGTAGTATGTGCAGGAGAAGAGTGCAGAGGGTATGACAGTAGGTAGTATGTGCAGGTGAAGAGTGCAGACGGTATGACAGTAGGTAGTATGTGCAGGAGAAGAGTGCAGAGGGTATGACAGTAGGTAGTATGTGCAGGTGAAGAGTGCAGAGGGTATGATAGTAGGTAGTGTGTGCAGGAGAAGAGTGCAGAGGGTATGACAGTAGGTAGTATGTGCAGGTGAAGAGTGCAGACGGTATGACAGTAGGTAGTATGTGCAGGAGAAGAGTGCAGAGGGTATGACAGTAGGTAGTATGTGCAGGTGAAGAGTGCAGACGGTATGACAGTAGGTAGTATGTGCAGGAGAAGAGTGCAAAGGGTATGACAGTTGGTAGTATGTGCAGGTGAAGAGTGCAGACGGTATGACAGTAGGTAGTATGTGCAGGAGAAGAGTGCAGAGGGTATGACAGTAGGTAGTATGTGCAGGTGAAGAGTGCAGAGGGTATGATAGTAGGTAGTATGTGCAGGAGAAGAGTGCAGAGGGTATGACAGTAGGTAGTATGTGCAGGTAAAGAGTGCAGAGGGTATGACAGTAGGTAGTTTGTGCAGGTGAAGAGTGCAGAGGGTATGACAGTAGGTAGTATGTGCAGGAGAAGAGTGCAGAGGGTATGACAGTAGGTAGTATGTGCAGGTAAAGAGTGCAGAGGGTATGACAGTAGGTAGTTTGTGCAGGTGAAGAGTGCAGACGGTATGACAGTAGGTAGTATGGGCAGGAGAAGAGTGCAGAGGGTATGACAGTAGGTAGTATGTGCAGGTGAAGAGTGCAGACGGTATGACAGTAGGTAGTATGTGCAGGAGAAGAGTGCAGAGGGTATGACAGTAGGTAGTATGTGCAGGTGAAGAGTGCAGAGGGTATGATAGTAGGTAGTGTGTGCAGGAGAAGAGTGCAGAGGGTATGACAGTAGGTAGTATGTGCAGGTGAAGAGTGCAGACGGTATGACAGTAGGTAGTATGTGCAGGAGAAGAGTGCAGAGGGTATGACAGTAGGTAGTATGTGCAGGTGAAGAGTGCAGACGGTATGACAGTAGGTAGTATGTGCAGGAGAAGAGTGCAAAGGGTATGACAGTTGGTAGTATGTGCAGGTGAAGAGTGCAGACGGTATGACAGTAGGTAGTATGTGCAGGAGAAGAGTGCAGAGGGTATGACAGTAGGTAGTATGTGCAGGTGAAGAGTGCAGAGGGTATGATAGTAGGTAGTATGTGCAGGAGAAGAGTGCAGAGGGTATGACAGTAGGTAGTATGTGCAGGTAAAGAGTGCAGAGGGTATGACAGTAGGTAGTTTGTGCAGGTGAAGAGTGCAGAGGGTATGACAGTAGGTAGTATGTGCAGGAGAAGAGTGCAGAGGGTATGACAGTAGGTAGTATGTGCAGGTAAAGAGTGCAGAGGGTATGACAGTAGGTAGTTTGTGCAGGTGAAGAGTGCAGACGGTATGACAGTAGGTAGTATGGGCAGGAGAAGAGTGCAGAGGGTATGACAGTAGGTAGTATGTGCAGGTGAAGAGTGCAGACGGTATGACAGTAGGTAGTATGTGCAGGAGAAGAGTGCAAAGGGTATGACAGTTGGTAGTATGTGCAGGTGAAGAGTGCAGACGGTATGACAGTAGGTAGTATGTGCAGGAGAAGAGTGCAGAGGGTATGACAGTAGGTAGTATGTGCAGGTGAAGAGTGCAGAGGGTATGATAGTAGGTAGTATGTGCAGGAGAAGAGTGCAGAGGGTATGACAGTAGGTAGTATGTGCAGGTAAAGAGTGCAGACGGTATGACAGTAGGTAGTATGTGCAGGAGAAGAGTGCAGAGGGTATGACAGTAGGTAGTATGTGCAGGTGAAGAGTGCAGACGGTATGACAGTAGGTAGTATGTGCAGGAGAAGAGTGCAAAGGGTATGACAGTTGGTAGTATGTGCAGGTGAAGAGTGCAGACGGTATGACAGTAGGTAGTATGTGCAGGAGAAGAGTGCAGAGGGTATGACAGTAGGTAGTATGTGCAGGTAAAGAGTGCAGAGGGTATGACAGTAGGTAGTTTGTGCAGGTGAAGAGTGCAGAGGGTATGACAGTAGGTAGTATGTGCAGGTGAAGAGTGCAGACGGTATGACAGTAGGTAGTATGGGCAGGAGAAGAGTGCAGAGGGTATGACAGTAGGTAGTATGTGCAGGTGAAGAGTGCAGACGGTATGACAGTAGGTAGTATGTGCAGGAGAAGAGTGCAAAGGGTATGACAGTTGGTAGTATGTGCAGGTGAAGAGTGCAGACGGTATGACAGTAGGTAGTATGTGCAGGAGAAGAGTGCAGAGGGTATGACAGTAGGTAGTATGTGCAGGTGAAGAGTGCAGAGGGTATGATAGTAGGTAGTATGTGCAGGAGAAGAGTGCAGAGGGTATGACAGTAGGTAGTATGTGCAGGTAAAGAGTGCAGAGGGTATGATAGTAGGTAGTTTGTGCAGGTGAAGAGTGCAGAGGGTATGACAGTAGGTAGTATGTGCAGGTGAAGAGTGCAGAGGGTATGACAGTAGGTAGTATGTGCAGGTGAAGAGTGCAGAGGGTATGACAGTAGGTAGTATGTGCAGGTGAAGAGTGCAGAGGGTATGACAGTAGGTAGTATGTGCAGGTAAAGAGTGCAGAGGGTATGACAGTAGGTAGTATGTGCAGGTAAAGAGTGCAGAGGGTATGACAGTAGGTAGTATGTGCAGGTGAAGAGTGCAGAGTTTATGACAGCAGGCAGTATGTGCAGGAGAGGAATGAGAATGGTATGATGACAACCATAATGTTGCAAAAATAGAAAGGTGGTCATTATGTGAGGGAGATGAGTGTCCATGCAGAGGCGGCTCTCTAATTAGGCAAATTAGGCGGCCGCCTAAGGCCTCGCACTCACAGGGGCCTCGCGGCCGCCTAATTTGCCTGTTCTCAATCACTGAAGTTGACGCCGACGGCTCCACCTACCCCCACTGGGACTCTGTGGCTTAGGAGCTGACGGACAAATCAGATACTGCCCGCAGCCTGAGGAATAGCGGCCTCATCACGGAGCGTCCCAGTCTGTGGGGCCTCATGTGTAAGTTTTGCCTAAGGCCTCACAAAGTCTAGAGCCGCCTCTGATGGTATGACAGTGGGCAGTATGTGCAGCAGAGCACCTGAGGGTAAGATAGTTATGGTTATGTGCAGGAGAGGACATGTGCATGGAGGCAGTTATTTTCACTCCTTACATACAGTATGTGCTGTAGACTGAAATCCCTGCTTAGTTCTGCTGTACAGTGATTGTGCTTTTATGTTGCACTCACTTGCTGCAAATCTGTCAGGCTTACCTGTAAGCTAAGCAGCTATTCAGCAGGAACAGTTGGCAACACCGCACATGGTACATATCTTAGTATGTATAATTTAATGCCAAATTGCTAAAGTAATAGTTTGGAAAATTCCAATTTCAAATCATACAGATATTTAAACAAATTATTGTTTTTCCAGGTATAGTAAAATGACAGATACGGCAGTCAGACAGGTAGCAGATATGTTCATGCTATGAAAAATGACTTTGCATTCTCAAATAGGTAAAATAATTCATATGTATGATTCTCATCCTGGGGATGTTACTAGTGCTTTTAAGCATAAAATTAATTTTACTGAATGACTAGTTTTAAAATACAGCCTTTTAGTGTAATATCATGTGCTCAACTCTAAGTGTGAAGGAAATCTTCCACAGCTTATTTCATACATTCTCAAAGTGGCCTCTCTCTATCTCCCTTTCTCTCTTTCAAAAGGAATAATAACAGTCATTTTAGCTGATCTGTTCTCTGAAGAAATTTGGACAAGGCTTGTGAAGCAATAAATGTATAGTAAGCGTCACGACTTGCCTAATGGCAAAGTGTAGCTCATATATATATTTTTTTCTCTTAATTGTATGAGCATGTCACTACAGTACTGGGCCAGTATAGTAATAACCATAATGCCCCGTACACACGATTGGATTTTCTGACAACAAATGTTGAATGTGAGCTTGTTGGTGCACAGCCCGACAGTCCGTGTGTATGCTCCATCGAACATTTGTTGTCGTACTTTCCGCCAACAAATGTTGACTAGCAGGTTCTCAAATTTTCCACCAACAAATGTTTGTTGTCAGACTTTCCAATTGTGTGTACACAAGTCTGTCGGACAAAAGTCCACGCATGCTCAGAATCAAGTACGAGCCGAAGATATAACTAGCGTTCGTAATGAAGATATCACGTACATCTTGTACGTCACTATGTTCGTAATTGTTGGCCAACATTTGTGTGACCGTGTGTATGCAAGACAAGTTGGAGCCAACATTCTTCGAACAAAAATCCACGGTTTTGTTGTCGGAAAGTCCGATCATGTGTACAGGGCATAAGGGTGGGTGATACAGATGCTTTGGGGAGGGCTAAGCTAGTTGGGGTCTTAGCTGTCACCCCACTATACAGCTGTAGGTAATTTAGATTTATTTATTTTTTGCCAGCAGTTAGAGAACGGGTGTAGAGGTTAGAACAACTCAGAGTTCAGCTTTAACTCCTTGCTGACAAGTGTATGGGTCCTCACATAAGTGGGTTTTTATCTGTGGGGCTGCAATCACATGAAGCTGTGCTTGTGCTGAGAGCATACTCATCAAGAGCTCCGGGTCTCCTACTAACAATTGGGAACCAGGAGGCCTAGTTCCTGATCACCTGATAGTTGTGATAGCCTCTGATTGGCTATCATGTTTATCAGTCACTGTACAGCCTGCCCTTGTGTGTTTTCTCCTCTTGAGTGGAGAAAAAGATACATTGTATTGTTTTTTTCTTCTTGCTAGAAGAGAAAAATGTAATAACAAAATTGTGTGTAAAAAAATAAGAGCAATAAAAACAAAAATCTAGATCGGGGTTCACAAGTATATGCTGATTATCACTTTCTGCACGGGTGTTTATTTTTACCATTCCTTTACTTCAAATTACTACACTATAAGATTTTTTTGCTTTTATGGTAACTTGTGTGTAGTGGCACTATGGTATCCTTAGGAGGAATTGATACAGCTAAACGCTGGACCTTCATAACCACACCACAGAGTGATTACTTAAAGCGTGTGTGCTGTACCCTTGGTTGAGGCAGCATCCATTTCTGGTGAGTTCCACTTCTTCCCATAGCTGCATATGAGGAAATCTCAACAGGCAATATTTCTGGAAACATTTATGAACTGTTCACTAATATCTGGGCTTTCTTAAATGGTTTTTGAGTGCTGCAATCTTTTTTATTTGAAGTCACTGGGAGGATTGTATATTTCCTTTGTTGCAAACAGCTTATTTCTTATTCTTTTGACTACTGATTTTGGGTGAAGAGCTGACTTTGTTTATATTTTAGTTTTCCAGGGTATAACTTACCTGATTACACTAAGTAGTTGTGATGATATGTACAGTTTTACTAACACATCCCAAAGTTGCAAAATTATGTTCAAGATTTATTATACCCTCCATAATGAAGGGGTAAACAGCAGGGGCGGATTGACAACTCATGGGGCCCCCGGGCAATAGGAGATTATGGGGCCCCCCAGGCAGAGATTATGGGGCCACACATTATACACACACACAGTATACAATCACACAGTATACACATACATGTACACACAGTATACACAGACATGCTTCTATTGGCTGAGAAGGTACTGGAGAGGTGGGGCAGCTATAATCTCGGGATTTTTAGACCAAAAGGATGTCGGTAAGGGACATTTCAGAGACAGATGTAACATCCTGTGCCTGGTTTTACTGGCTGGCAACTCTGATGGGGCCCCTGAATGGTCTGAATGGTCAGTCCGCCCCTGGTAAACAATCATTTTTAAATGCATTTCTTTGCTGGAGAAATGAAATTTTGCATCTCTTTGCATCTCTGTGTCTGCCTCCTTTGTAACACATTTTTTTCAGAACTACAAATGCTTAGGGCTAAGTCAGACAGGTGATGTTGGCGTGTGTGAATACGCTAAGGATCACTACCTTGTAAGGGAGCAGTTCTGGTGACAGTAATTTTAAGCTCATTATGATCTTTCATAAATGTTTTTATATGGCAGGAGAGATAATCTAATTCAAGTTTATAGGAATTTATATGTCGTGCCACATATGTAGGCAAAAGTTTCCAAACAGTAAGATATTTGATACTCCAACTTTGATGTGCTGCCAAGCAGAGGTGGGGGACTCGAGTCATATGACTTGACTCGAGTCAGACTCGAGTCACCTGTTTGAGGACTTGCGACTTGCTTGACAAAATTAAATAAATGACTCGACTTGACTTTGACTTGTCACTAATGACTTGCGACTTGACTTTGACTTGGGCTATTTGACTTGCAATGACTTGCAATGACTTGGCACCACCCGTTCTGTGTCTTGGCCTAGGCAAAAGCCGCCCCCCCCCCCCACAAAAAAAAGCTCCCCCCGAGTCCCGGCTTCGGGGTAGATCAGTATTTTGACTTAATTTGTGACTTGACCAAAGTAAATGACTTGACTTGACTTGCTTGACTTCTAGCAGGGACTCGACTTGACTTGCTTGCTTTTCGCCACAGTAACTTGGGACTTGCTTATGACTTGAAGGTTAAGACTTGAGACTTGCTTGTGACTTGCACATGTGTGACTTACTCCCATCACTGCTGCCAAGTGTTCTGTTATCAGACCTTTAAGGATGTTTACAAGTGGTAGTTGGCAATATCCAGGGATTACAGGACAGACAGTCAGCTATGCGTAAGTGAGGATCCTACTTCCAATGCCACCTATATCCTTAACATTTTCACTTCTGATCTACACCTGAATATTCGGTGTATTTATATATGAATGTTCGTTTTTGTAAACCAGGTTGCCTTTATTTAGTGGTCTTTAACAAACTGTTTAAAGCATGTGCAGTATCTCATAACAACTAATCAGAACTAAGCTGGATGCCACTTATTACAGTGGACTTACATTATTACCAGAGGTGATTGCTGACTATCAAACAGGAAAGACATTAGATTTATTCTGGTCCTCAAAACAGATGGTCACAGACAGTAATAAAGCCATCAAGATTATAGCCAGATTGGGCACAGGCAAACCAATCTTAAACAGGTCTAGATTAATGCAATGACTGACAATAGCAGATTCAACAGGCCAGTAATCAAGTCAAGCACAGACAATATGAGTACAAACATTGCCAAAACAATTTGTAGAACTAATTCAAGGCATTGCCAGACAGAAGTTAGACAGACATGAATATATGACATGAGCAGAGAGACTAACCTATGTGAATAGATACAGCAATAAAAGTCCAAGCCCACGTTTTTAGTTTCCCTCCATGGGTGCAGTCAGGGTTCCTGATAAGCCAGTACAACTGGCCCTGTTGTACCGGGCCCAGCCATCGGGGGGGGGGGGGGGGACAGAGTGCAGAAAAAAAATATATATTTCCCCAACCCCCCCCCTCTCCGCTCCTCCCCCCTCCTTTCTCAGCAGCTGTTCAGTCGCTCTCAATGAGCACTCACTCGGGTAAACATCTCAGAGGCGGAGCCCGACTGTGAGATCCAATAGTTTGAGTGGGCGGGAGAGGGTGTGGCCGGCTTCGAGGATGATTGTTCCCAGGTTCTTCTGGTGTGCACACATGAGCTGCATTAACAATATGGTGGCAGTGGATCTGGATTCTCAGGGGACTGCAGGTTAGCCCAGTCACATTAACTGCAATGTAAAGTCTAATGTCTGCTTCTTCATGTAGTACAGCGGTCCTGACTGTGAGAAATTGGGTTTTAAACTGCACTGCCCAATTTCTCACAGCAGTGCTACATGAAAAAGGAGATACCATCAATGTCAGCAAACCCCACTTTTTATTACTTCTGTCTAAATTTTTATATCACTGGATCACACCATGTCTGGAGCTGAATCACACAGGAATGTACTGTGAGTTCCTGTGCAATTCACATATGGGTCTGTGCAGTGCAATTTCAAGCTCATTCATTTTGAATGGGCTAAAATTGCAATGCACCAAAAGTAGTTTATGCACTACTTTTCAAAATGCACTGCAACCAGATCACATGGTGATCCAGGGCTGGCAGGTGCAGGGCAAACACACTATGTTTGTGACTTGCGTTTGAGGTGTCATTCACTTTTTATTGACACCTGCTGCAGATCGCAAACAAAGTGTGTTTTGCATGCAGGTTGAATTGTACAGGAATCCACAGCACATTCCTTCACAATTCACATGCAGGCATGATGTGAACCAGCCCTTAGACATAATATTACTTCTCATTAAAAGTTTAGAAAAAAGTTTTTCTTAAAAAGTGGGCTTAGCTGACATAAATAGAATCTCCTTTTTCATGTAGAACTGTTTGACTGTGAGAAATTGGACAGTGCTGTTTTGAACACAGCACAGTGTCATCTGTATCCTACACACAGTCATCTTAGACTCTAATTAACCACACCTCCTTTAGCCATGCCCAATAATTAAGCGTAATTTAAACCATGTCTGTTTTTCAGCTCCGTGTGGAACAAATTTTTAAATTAGCCACGCTCACAATTTAGCCTTTATGAGTATACCCTAGCCTGTCTGTATACCCTAGCTTGTCTGTATAACCTAGCCTCTCTGTATAGGGGCGGGGCCACGGGTGGGGCTGAAGGAGGGACCAGGGGTGGGGCTGAAGGGGGCCCCATCAGGTAGGCTGTATGGGGCCCCATGATTTTTATCAGTGGCCCTGGGTGCAGTCACTACTCCCGACCTCTACAATTAAACACTTATTGATAAAATATATCAGAGAGAGAGAGAGCTTCCAGTGGGGGATTACTATTTACCATCCAAGTGAATAAAGTGGAATTTGAGCTGATTTTGATGTGTGGTGTTTATGCGGTAGACTAACCTGTTCACCAGTCAGAGGCTGAATGTGCAGAAGACCGATTAAGCGCTTCCATGATTACAGCAGGTGTACATTACAGAGACCTGAGCTGTCAGGTATGATCCCAGAAAAAATGGTCACCAGTTGGGAAAACCCATCTGACTGCTGCCCACAGGCTGGGCGACATTCAACTTACTTCAAGAACTTTAGGCTCCAAAAAAATTAATTGGTTGTCTTGTGAAACTGTTCAACGTGCTTTTTTTCTAAATTAAAATAATTTAATCTAGGCACAATATATATATATATATATATATATATATATATATATATATATATATATATATTGAATATTCTTTTCTGGCCAGTTGATTTCTTATGCCGCGTACACACGATCGGACTTTATGACATACTTGGCCCGGCATACCGGATTTCGTCGGACAATTCGATCGTGTGTGGGCTCCAGCGGACTTTGTTTTCTCAACAGTTTGACGGACTTAGATTTGAAACATGTTTCAAATCTGTCCGATGGACTCGAGTCCGGTCGAAAAGTCCGCTCGTCTGTATGCTAGTCCGATGGACAAAAACCGATGCTAGGGCAGCTACTGGCTATGAACTTCCTTGTTTTAGTCCGGTCATACGTCATCACGTACGAATCCGTCAGACTTTAGTTGATCGTGTGTAGGCAAGTCCGTTCATTCGGAAAGTCCGTCGAAAAGTCCGCCGGGCAAAGTATGCCGTAAAGTCCGGTCTTGTGTACACGGCATAAGTCCCAACAGTCCCAAAGCCTAACTAGTAAGTGCGTGTATATTTTTGAAACGTTTCTAAAATAATGTCAGGAGAGCCAATCCCTAATATGTGAACCAACCTAAACCCACCAAAGAGGAT
Organism: Aquarana catesbeiana; assembly: GCF_042186555.1. Taxonomy (NCBI): domain Eukaryota; kingdom Metazoa; phylum Chordata; class Amphibia; order Anura; family Ranidae; genus Aquarana; species Aquarana catesbeiana. Next base: position 365,653,952 of record NC_133326.1, on the reverse strand, counting down.
GAGTGCTCAGGTACGTACCCATTTTACTAAGCCTATTGCCTTCTTGTAGGGCAAAAATGTATATAAGGACAGTATAGAACTTTACATATGTTTGCATAATTCTGCCAAAGAAGATAAACTATGAGCTGCTGTATGTCCAAACTTATGTAATAGTGTATGGATGAATCTCTGTTGTTTTACAGTGGTACTGTATGGTATATTAAGCCATGCAATGTGGGATGCACAATATAGATCTGGATGTGTGTGTTGCAAATTGGACATTTAGAATAGTATGAGTGTGTATAAATCACAAGGTCCAAATGCAGATATCAGAAGTGAAACACTCAGAGTGGCTATGGTGCCACATACAGTAAGTACATCATCAAAGTACGGCTGTATAATTGGTCCATTTTAGTAACCCCCGGGACAATAAGTGATGTGAACGATTCAGTGTTCTTTCTCAAATCCTTGAGGAATATGTCAGACCTATATATATATGAATCATATGAATTGTGATAACTGTAATAAACCTGTAATTTAGTAAACTGTAAAGCATGAATAAAAAGGTAAACATTTCAGAATGCTATATAGGAAATTTACAGCCCTATTAATGGCAACACTGAACTAATGGCAAAAAGTTAAAAATACACAGAGTTAAATCAAACAAATGGGAAAAAAGATTGATGTCCTGTTGTTCAGTTAATAGAAATGTCTAGAACGATATCTTAAGGTAGAAAATCATTTTTTTTTCTCATTAATAGCATGAATTCAATTTCATTTTGTGTCATGCTTTTATATGCACAGCTAGATTTCTAATTCAGAATATAATACTTCATGCCTTAAATTAATGAATGCTAAAAAAAATTAAAATCTGTCGCTTTTTAAATATATATATTTCACTTTTTCAGTATTGAGCTAACAAACATTTTAGTAAATACGAGTCCTTTTCAAAAGATGGAAATTAGACTCCTGAAGTTATTCTTGTTGGGAAACATGTCTATTTTTCTCTAAAATGTGTAATTCCCCGTACACACAATCAGAAATGCCGCCAGCAAAAGGACGATGAGAGCTTTTGGTCGGAAAATGCGACCGTGTGTATGCTCCATCGGACTTCAAGGTTCTCTATTTTTCGTTCGGAAAAAGTTCCTATCAAAAAATGCAATTGTCTGTATGCAATACCGACGCGCAAAAAACCACGCATGCTCGGAAACAATTTGACGCATGCTCGGAAGCATTGAACTTCATTTTCTTGGCTCGTCGTAGTGTTGTCCTTGATAGTGCGTCCTTGATGGTCGAAAGTTCAGAGAACTTTTGTGTGACCGTGTGTATGCAAGCCAAGCTTGAGCGGAATTCCGTCGGAAAAACCATCCAAGATTTTTCCGACGGAAATTCCACTCGTGTGTACGGGGCATAAGAAGTGATCTTGTTGGAATATCTAGTATGGAGTAATGTTTTACTGAGCTCTCTAGACTATTTATATGTAAACTAAAACAAAAATTGCAAATTAGCTGATATAAAAAATTTAATTCGTTTATTGATGAATTATTATTCTAAAATAAAAACTAGAGCCTTTTTGAGTACAAATACAAAATACAAAATGAATAAATGATTGTGATCTCAGGATTTATTTTTTATTTTTCTGTTACTAGCATATTGAACTCCTTGTAATTAAAGTGGTTGTAAAGCTCTCTGTGCGGAAATTGCAATGGAATTGCACAGAGCAGCTCTTCTTGGGTCCCCCACAGGTGCGCTTGGCTCCTCCCCTCTGGCGAGTGCTCCCATAGAAAGCTGCGTTCTATTGGGCCACTCATGTGGGCTCTCTCCCAAGCCTCGCTGTCTGCATCTATTGACACAGACAACAGGACTCAGCCCTGCCCCCTCGTCACTGGCTTTGATTGATAACAGTGGGAGCCAATGGCTCCCGCTGCCTCAGCAAAGCAGGGTAGAGAAGGCCTTCAGATGTGCACAGTGCTTGAGGGGAGGGTGAGGAGGGATGCTGATGCCTAAACGTTTTTTACCCTAATGCAAGGAATGCATTAAGGTAAAAAATATTTAGGCTTTAGCCCCACTTTAACAGCTTCAGCCCCGGAAGATTTTACCCCCTTCCTGACCAGAGCACTTTTTACAATTTGCCACTGCGTCGCTTTAACTGATAATTGCGCGGTCGTTCGATGCTGTACCCAAACTAAATTTGCAGGGGTTTTTTTCCCCACAAATAGAGCTTTCTTTAGTTGGTATTTGATCACCTCTGTGGTTTTAATTTTTTGAGCTATAAACAAAATAAGATACTTTGTATGTACTTTTGCTATAATAAATATCCCCAAAAAATGTGTTAAAAAATGAATTCATCAGTTTAGGTCAATATATATTCTTCTACATATTTTTGGTAACAAAAATCGCAATAAACGTATATTGATAGGTTTGCGCAAAAGTTATGGCATCTGCAAACTATGGGAAAGATTTATGACATTTTTATGGCATTTTTATTATATATATTTTTTTTTACTAGTAATGGCGGTGAGCTGCGATTTTTAGCGGTACTGCGACATTACGACGACATTATATATATATATAGTGTATTTTCTTGAAGCTGCCACAGGTGCAAAACAGTTGATGGACCCAGCCCAGTACATGGTGGGCCACATGCTGGGCACAGGGGCCTTATATCCCTTCCTCATGCATTATACAATTCTCATGAGGGGTCAAGGGTAGCTGCCAGCAAATGTGATCGGCAGCAGCTGTACAAAGGCTGCCCACCCCCACAAATACCAGTCCATCCACACTGGCTCCAATTGCTTGGTCTAGGGGATGTCTTTTTAACCACTTGCCTACTGTGTACTTTTATTTCTTGACAAGACCAATTTTAAGCTTTCAGCGCTGTTGCACTTTGAATGACAATTGCACGGTCATGCAACACTGTACCCTAATTCAATTTTTATCATTTTTTTCACACAAATAAATCTTTTTTTTTTCTAAATAAATAAAGACCTAAAATTTTGAAAAAAAAAACTTTTTCATGGTTCGCTATAAAATTTAGCAAACAGGTAATTTTTTTTCCTTCACTGATGTGTGCTGATGAGGCTGCACTGTTGGGCACTGATAGGCTGCACCGATTGGCACTGATAGGTGGCACTGATGGGCACTGATAAGGTGGCACTGGTGAGCACTGATGAGGAGGCACTGATGAGGTTGCACTGATAGGCAAAACTGATGGGCACTGATAGGTGGCACTGAAGGGCACTAATAGACAGCGCTGATGGGCAATAGTAGGTGGATCTGATAGGTGACACTGATGAGGAGGCACTGATGGGCACTGATTGGCATACTGGTGGGCACAGATTAGCAGCACTGGTGGGCACACATTGCCAGCACTGGTAGGTACTGTTTTAACTGCACTGTTAATCAGGACACATATGACGGTCTCCCAAAACTAGCCATCAGCGCTGTAGCCGTCATTCAGCTATAGCGCAGTCAGCATTTGGTTAATAATTAAGGCTTAAATAACTTTAAACAGGACAGGGTTTAGGTCATGGGGTACTCCAAAATGCTTGAACAATAAAAAGAAGACACATTTTTCTAAACTCCTATGCACAGATTTTGTTGAGGACACAGGGTAATGGCCAGAGACCCTATGAGAGCTGTTTCAGTCCATAGTTACCTCTGGCACTTACCTCCCAAAAGCACACAGTCACCTGGGATCACTGTTTAGGGTCAGTACTCACAAGTCCAAGGACAGCTGCACACCTTCCAGCTTCCAGTGAGTGAGGGAGACCTTCTCCAGACCAGATCCCAAAGGGTGGAGTCCCAATGCCAGGTCTTTACTCACAATGTCCCATCCACAGGTAGATCTTCAGTGAGGGAGATTAAAAAAAAATCTTCAGACCAGGACTTCTGGATAGTGCCCTCCAGCAAATGTAATCCTTTGGAAATTCTTCTGCAGGCCCTCAGCACCTGCTGAGGCTCAGACTGTAATCCATAACTAACCTTGGCTGTCACTAGGGGCAACAGCCCCCCTAAGGCTTGGAACCCTCCTGGCGAGGAAAGAACAATCTGCTCAGGCCACCTGCACATTTATCACCTTTTCAGCCACCTTCTGCATACAACTTCCCAGGGATGGAATGGGGCCTGATAAATATTCTACTGATCATTTTTATTTCCCTCCCTGTGCTCTAGAAACGTCTTCCATAGGTGGGGGGGAGGGGGGGGGGGACAATCAAATTCTCAGCTCAGGAAACCATGACCAGACCAAAACAATCAATCACTGCTCCACTGAGCAACCGAAAACTAAATTTACGTAGCAGCCCAGCTAGGAAAGTGCTATATATACAGTGCTCAGAAAAAATGAGTAAACCCCTTTTAAAAAGTAAGAATTTAATCAATATCTCAATGAACACAAGAACAATTTCCAAAATGTTGACAAAACTGAGTTTTATAGAACATTTGTTTAGCTCATTACATGAAAGTAAGGTTAATAATATAACTTGGATTACAAAATCTTCTGTTTTACTCAAATTAGTTGATGCAAAAATGAATACACCCCACAACAAAAACTACTACATCCAGGGCTTTTTTTCAGGGGGAATTTGGTGGAACTCAGTTCCACCACCTCTGGCTCAGACCCTTTGTTGCCTGCTCACCACAATCACTTGTAAACACAGAAGTATGGTTTCTGTGTTTACAAGTGACAGCTCTGCACTCTGTATGTAATGCAATCCTTTCCTTTTCGTGAAATTTGACTGAACATACCCACTATTTGATGTGATTTGGAGGGTGTGTGTGGGTGGAAGGGTTTTGTGGGGCCGTGGTTAAGTTCCAGCACCTACTGTTTGAGAAAAAAAGCCCTGACTACATTTAGTATTTTGTATGACCTTCATGATTTGTAAAGGACAGCACCAAGTCTTGTAGGCATAGAATGAAAAGTTGGCGACATATTGCAACATCTATCTTTTTCTTCAAGATCGACCTCTTTTAGAACAACCTCTTTTAGAACCTGGATGCTGGATGGAGAGTGATGCTCAACTTGTCTCTTTAGAATACAGTATATATATATATATATATATATATATATATATATATATATATATATATATATATAAAATCTACAGTCTACAGTAACTCTGTCTGATGTATATTACAACTGTCTGATGTATATATAAAATATATGATTTATATAAGAAAAAAAATTTTGGGAGGCAAGAGCAGCTACAGTATGATTTATCTGTGTCTTTAATTATATATCAGCTAGCTGACCTAGAAACTTTTCACCAACTCTTTACAACAGATGTCTTAATCATATATCCACCCAGACTACTAATTATGAACATTACTGATTTGACAAAAAAACAAGGTGTTCACATTATTATACACATGACTCACTGTTGCATGGTTTATTTTATATTTCTTTCTATGTATGTATCATGTTTTTAATACTTGCATTATTAATATATTTTTCAAGCAAAGACACAAAAGGCATGAACACTGATAAAACATCAAGCAGAATGTAATCATAGATTTTAAAAGTTATTTATGTTGCAGAATAAGGCACATACAGAAAATAATTGAAAAGTACTGAATAGTATTTTAGTGGAACTCCCTTTGGGTTTGTGTACTTGGGAATTTGTATGGGTCATTTATGCTTTTCTTCTCATGCAATAAATAAGAATGCAAACACAGTTTAAAGCCACTCAGAACAAGGTAAGAAGCAGGTCAGTGGGAACTAAGAAGCCTTTTACAAGTAAGTGAATGACTGTAGCATTTGGCAATCTACATAAGCTCTTTGTCCTAACTGAAAAGCTGAACACCAGGTAGACAGCTACATGCACAGATGAAATGCATATAAAGCATTGGTATTTCCATTCATTCCTGAGATTTACTTTCTCTGTTACACTATACAGCCCTGTCTGGAGGTGACTTGATTTTGTTTTTTTGTTTTTTTGCTGCAGTTAAGTAGCACTCACAGAAAGGAGAAGCAGCAGACTGATGAGCTCATCTCTCTGTCACTTTGCTCTGTCTTCCTATTAGCATGTTCCTTATTAGTACCTGAGCACTGCAGAATAGCTTTCACTTTACAATGGACTGCAAGAGGACAGCATTCATCTATGTTTTATTATCTGCCTAGAGTTAATTTTTTAAATAGTTTTTTAACATTCGTAAAGCTGCTGAGCTGCCAAGCTCAAAAACAAAAACATTTTCATCAAAGATTTCATCAGTGGCATTTTTACAGTGACAAAAACGAAACCAAAAGTATTGCACATTTTCGTCCACTGACGAAAACTATGAGGAAAATCAAATCCGTTTTCGCTAAGGAACGAAAACGGCAAGGAGGGACTTTTACCCTCATGAACTACCGTATTATCGGCGTATAACACAGTGCGTGCGTGTTATACGCTGATATTTGTTTTTACCAACAGGAGACTGGGATCGGGCGGTCCGCCCCAGGTGCCACACATTGGGGGGGGGGGGTGTCAGGACGGCCGCCCAGCCTCTCCTGGCCCTTGGGCAGCACTGCCAGCATAGTCTAAAGTTAGGAAAAAATCACTGCCAGCCCCTTCTCCTACACCGCTCCTCCTGTGTCACTCTCATTGTAAAACGAAGCTTCTAAATACCTAAATTTACTGCGTTCTTGTCGACCACCCCCCTCCTCTTGCTTCTCCTCCAAGTGTTGCTTTAGATTGGAGGAGGAGAGCGGTCACATGACCATCCAGGGCCGTCTTTAGCGCAGGGCAAACGGGGCACTTGCCCTGGGCCCAATCTTTGTTGGGGGGCCCGTGCTAGCCGTGAATTGGGGCCCCGATCACAGCTTTGCAGAGCGCACAGAGGACACGGGAGGATGTATTCCTCGCTAGCCAGCTGAGAGGGGGCGGGGCCGGGAGCGCCACTGACGCTCTGACCCCGCCCACGTGCAGCCTGTGTACTCGGAAAAGAGCTTCTGTAGTGAGAGCCAGTGATCGGAGTGGGAGTGTCAGTGGAGCTTCCGGCCCCGCCCCCTCTATACTGGCTGGTGAATACAGAGGTCCGAGGGCGGGGCCGGGAGCTCCAATGACACTCCCACTCCGATCACTGGCTCTCACTACAGGCGCTCTATACCCAGTACGCAGGCTGCACGTGGGTCAGTGGAGCTCCCAACCCCGCCCCTCTCAGCTGGCTAGCGCGGAATACATCCTCCCATGTCCTCTGTGCGCTCTGCAAAGCTGTCATCAGGGCGACCATTCACGGGTGATGTGGGCCCAGGGCCCACCCAACAAAGCATCAGTGGAGCTCCCAGCTGCTTTAGTGAGAGCAGAGAGTGGAAGCCCCGCCCACACACCTGAATGTATGTAGTGAGTTTGGCTGGCCAGGTATGTCCTTACAACCATAGAATGCCTGACTGTTTAAATCCTGAGCTGTGTTATTCAACTGTAAAGCTGTGCATTGCTGAAAGTTCTCTGACCATCCCCTGTATAATGTCTGCAGTCTCTGATTGTCTCCTGCAGTATGTCTGCAGTCTCTGGTAATCTCCTGCAGTATGTCCGCAGTCTCTGAGTGTCTCCTGCAGTATGTCTGCAGTCTCTTAGTGTCTCCTGCAGTATGTCCGCAGTTTCTGATTGTCTCCTGCAGTATGTCCGCAGTTTCTGATTGTCTCCTGCAGTATGTACACAGTCTCTGAGTGTCTCCTGCAGTATTTCCACAGTCTCTGATTGTCTCCTGCAGTATGTCCGCAGTTTCTCAGTGTCTCCTGCAGTATTTCCACAGTCTCTGATTGTCTCCTGCAGTATGTCCACAGTCTCTGATTGTCTCCTGCAGTATGTCCGCAGTTTCTCAGTGTCTCCTGCAGTATTTCCACAGTCTCTGATTGTCCCCTGCAGTATGTCCGCAGTTTCTCAGTGTCTCCTGCAGTATTTCCACAGTCTCTGATTGTCTCCTGCAGTATGTCCGCAGTCTCTGAGTGTCTCCTGCAGTATGTCTGCAGTCTCTTAGTGTCTCCTGCAGTATGTCCGCAGTTTCTGATTGTCTCCTGCAGTATGTCCGCAGTTTCTGATTGTCTCCTGCAGTATGTCCACAGTCTCTGAGTGTCTCCTGCAGTATTTCCACAGTCTCTGATTGTCTCCTGCAGTATGTCCGCAGTCTCTGATTGTCTCCTGCCGTATGTCCACAGTCTCTGATTGTCTCCTGCAGTATGTCCGCAGTCTCTGATTGTCTCCTGTAGTATGTCCGCAGTCTCTGATTGTCTCCTGCCGTATGTCCGCAGTCTCTGGTAATCTCCTGCAGTATGTCCGCAGTCTCTGATTGTCTCCTGTAGTATGTCCGCAGTCTCTGATTGTATCCTGTAGTATGTCCGCAGTCTCTGATTGTTTCCTGCAGTATGTCCGCAGTCTCTGATTGTCTCCTGCAGTATGTCCGCAGTCTCTGATTGTCTCCTGTAGTATGTCTGCAGTCTCTGATTGTCTCCTGCCGTATGTCTGCAGTCTCTGGTAATCTCCTGCAGTATGTCCGCAGTCTCTGTCTCCTGCAGTATGTCCGCAGTCTCTGATTGTCTCCTGCAGTATGTCCGCAGTCTCTGATTGTCTCCTGCAGTATGTCCGCAGTCTCTGATTGTCTCCTGCAGTATGTCCGCAGTCTCTGATTGTCTCCTGCAGTATGTCCACAGTCTCTGATTGTCTCCTGCAGTATGTCCGCAGTCTCTGGTAATCTCCTGCAGTATGTCCGCAGTCTCTGAACCTCTCCTGTAGTATGTGTATTAATGTGCCCCGTTACTTGCTCAATTATTTGGGATTGCTCCACTGCTCAGTGAGAGGTAATGATGTGCATGAACCTCTAGCAACCAATCAGCAAACAGTAGTGATCTGCTTTAATCTCTAGCAACCAATCAGTAAGTGCTAATGATGTGCTGTAACCCCTAGCAACCAATTAGTGAGCGCTAATAATGTACATCAACCTCTAGCAAACAATCGGCAAGCAGAAATTATGTGTTGCAACCTCTAGAAACCAGCCATTGAGCAGTAATGATAGGCTGTAACCTCTGGCAAACAATTGCAATCGCTGCATGATCTGCTGCAGTAAACTGATTTTGAGTCTACCTGCTATTTTTTGTATGTCTCAGAATGGAGGGGGGGCCCCAAGAAAATGTTTGCCCAGGGCCCAATCAAAATTAAAGACGGCCCTGTGACCATCCATGAAACTTCAGAGGAGAGCAGTCATGTGACCGGGTCAATGAAAGAGTGGAACTATTGTGGTATTTAGAGACTTTGATTTACAATGAGAGTGACACAGGAGAAGCAGTGTATGAGAAAGGCATGGCAGTGATTAATTCTTAACTTTAGAGTACGTTGGCAGTGCTGTCCCAGGAGACTGGAGGTCTCCTGGGAGTGCAGGGGGCTGTGTATTGTGTGGGGCTGTGTATTGTTCAGAGGGTGCGGGCTATGTACTGTGGGGGGCTGTGTATTGTGCAGAAGCTGTGGAAAGTTTTTTTTTTTCCTGAAGCTTCCCTCCTAATATTAGGGTGCATGTTATTCGCCGATAAATGCGGTAACTTCCGGTTTTCACAGAGTTGTATCTGTGAGTTTGTTCAAACCTTAATACCATAAATAATAACATGATATTAGATTTTTTTACTCCAGGAGTATATAATGAATTTGGAAAATCTAGAGAAATGCTTAAATAATGCGTCACAATTTAACTAAACACATTTGATTTTAGTTGACTAAAATTATTTTATTCGACTAAAATAGGATGACTAAAATGGGACTAAAACGAAAATGACATTTTAGTCAAAGACTTTGACTAAAATTAAAACACTTGCAGAAGACTAAAATTGGACTAAAACTAAAATGTCATTTTAGTCCTAAGACTAAAACTAATAGAAATTTGCTGCCAAAATAACACTGCTGCCAAGGTTGCTCGCTTGGCACAAGCACCATTCAGAGAACACTTTGCACTTTCTCAAGGAGTGCAAAGTGTTTTCTGATAGGACAAGGTGGAGACAATGATGTTACTGTTCCACCTCTCTCCAACTCATCCAGGCAGAGAATGCTTTACATTTTTTGAGAAAATGCAAAGTATTCTCTGAATGGCACCCACACTAAGCAAATGGCCTTCTGTGTTCAAAATTCCACAGTGCAGCCATTTGTCATGGGACCTGGAAACTAGCAGAGATCACTGTAGTAGCAGTGCCTACTAAGTGATTTCCAGCTTCTACAGGGAACCCACAGGTTTGGCACATACATACTTATATAAGTTTGACCAATATATCTATGTAAAAAGTGTCATACGTAAACTTCAGATTTTAGTAGGCTCCAATGTAAAGCTGTGCTATGCCAGTTGATTAATAAGTAGCTTCAAGTTCACCCCTTAGCTGCTTAATTCCCATAGCTGATCACCAAAAGCCATAAGACTGTTGCTTGGCACTACCAAATCAGATGTTATGTCAGCAGCCCTAGCAGACTGTAACTCAAGTGAAGCTTTATAGTATTGCCCTTAGGTTCTTCCATAGCAACTACATAACAGGTTATGTAGGGTGGTGAGAATGGGTTGGGGAAACAGTGGAAGACCTGGCCAGCACAGACACTCCCAGAACTTGTCGACTTTGTCTACTTGTATTGACATTCTTTAAAATCTAATAAAATGTATTTTATTTTATTTTTTACAAAAAGCATCTGTTAAAAGGAAAAATTGCTGCAACTAAGCAAAAATACCAGATTTTTTCTGTGCTTTTACCTGCAATTTTTAAGTTGGTGACAGGATCTCTTTAGCACCCCCCTTAAACCCCCCAGAACACACAGGCATGAAAAATTAAACTCTATCCCCTTTCCTAACTACCAAGTGCTCCATAACATCTGGTGTTGACTATGTATATAAAGCGAAACTGCCAAATATAAATTAGCATTCAGCTAAGAGTCATATTTATATATACTCACCAGTAAGGTATTTGCCCTATTTATAAGGTTTGCCAAATATATGTTATGTTTATAATAGAGAAATAGCACATTTATTGCTTACAGTGTTTGCACATTTGCAAGGCAAGGTGTTGAATCATTGCCCGATACAAATAAAATAGAATGATTGCCTGTGGAGATCCAATGCCTGTAATCTTGAAACTGTTGTTCTTGATTTTTAAGGTGATGTGCCCATCCTTACTACCAGTCCAGCACAGAACACATGTGGATTGGTATCCTCATGGCAAGGGAGCAATGCGTGTTGTTTCAGCTTCCATGCTGCTGCCAGTCCACATGTTTTTCTGTAGTACCCCATGAAATGGATGTCCCTTTTAATACACCATTTCCCAAATGCTAATTCAGCTTCTTGGTCCAATCCAGCTAAGATCCTTATAGAGGGAGCCAAAGCTTTACTCATCCACACTTTTCAGCCACTGGAATATTTTAGGAGCACATGGAACACTGTAATGCCCCGTACACACAGTCGGACTTTGTTCGGACATTTCGACAACAAAATCCTAGGATTTTTTCCGACGGATGTTGGCTCAAACTTGTCTTGCATACACACGGTTACACAAAGTTGTCGGAAAATCCGACCGTTCTAAACGCGGTGACGTAAAACACGTATGTCGGGACTATAAACGGGGCAGTGGCCAATAGCTTTCATCTCTTTATTTATTCTGAGCATGCGTGGCACTTTGTCCGTCGGATTTGTGTACACACGATCGGAATTTCCGACAACGGATTTTGTTGTCGGAAAATTTTATAGCAAGCTCTCAAACTTTGTGTGTCGGATAATCCGATGGAAAATGTGTGATGTGTGATGGAGCCTACACATGGTCGGACGTTTCCGACAACAAGGTTGTCACACATTTTCCGTCGGAAAATCCGACCGTGTGTACGGGGCATAAGGGTGTCTTCCTGTTAAGTTCTGCCAAAATCACTAATGCCATAAGCATACCTGCCAACAGTCCCGATTTGCCTGGGACGTTCCTGGAAATCAGAACGATTTCCCGGTCTGAGCATGTCCCGGGCAAAATCCTAAGGATCCGCCTCTGTCATGGCCATCGTGATGTGATGGAGTGGCGGGGGTGTGGCGAATGCAGGAGCACATGGACAGGCAGACCGGTCAATGTCAGTGGGAACTGACAGCACTGCTTGTTCAGCCTGCAGATGGTGAGCAGACCTCAGCTGGCATGACCAGGACCAGGTAGGCCTTTCTCACTAAGTCTGTGTAATGATGAGACTGTTCTGATGAGACTGCACTGACTGCTCTAATAGACTGCTCTGATGAGACTGTTCTGATAAGACTGCACTGACTGCTCTGATAGACTGCTCTGGTGAGACTGCACTCATTGCTCTGATAGACTGCTCTGATGAGGCTGCTCTGGTGAGACTGCTCTGATTGCTCTGACAGACTGCTCTGATAAGACTGCACTGACTGCTCTAATAGACTGCTCTGATGAGACTGTTCTGATAAGACTGCACTGACTGCTCTGATAGACTGCTCTGGTGAGACTGCACTCATTGCTCTGATAGACTGCTCTGATGAGGCTGCTCTGGTGAGACTGCTCTGATTGCTCTGACAGACTGCTCTGATAAGACTGCACTGACTGCTCTGATAGACTGCTCTGGTGAGACTGCACTCATTGCTCTGATAGACTGCTCTGATGAGGCTGCTCTGGTGAGACTGCACTGATTGCTCTGATAGACTGCTGTGATGAGGCTGCACTGGTGAGATTGCACTAATGAGGCTACTCTGATGAGATTGCACTGATGAAACTGCACTGACTACTCTGATGAGACTGCACTGTTGAGACTGCTCTGATGAGACTGCTCTGATGAGACTGTTCTGATAAGACTGCACTGACTGCTCTGATAGACTGCTCTGGTGAGACTGCACTCATTGCTCTGATAGACTGCTCTGATGAGGCTGCTCTGGTGAGACTGCTCTGATTGCTCTGACAGACTGCTCTGATAAGACTGCACTGACTGCTCTAATAGACTGCTCTGATGAGACTGTTCTGATAAGACTGCACTGACTGCTCTGATAGACTGCTCTGGTGAGACTGCACTCATTGCTCTGATAGACTGCTCTGATGAGGCTGCTCTGGTGAGACTGCTCTGATTGCTCTGACAGACTGCTCTGATAAGACTGCACTGACTGCTCTGATAGACTGCTCTGGTGAGACTGCACTCATTGCTCTGATAGACTGCTCTGATGAGGCTGCTCTGGTGAGACTGCACTGATTGCTCTGATAGACTGCTGTGATGAGGCTGCACTGGTGAGATTGCACTAATGAGGCTACTCTGATGAGATTGCACTGATGAAACTGCACTGACTACTCTGATGAGACTGCACTGTTGAGACTGCTCTGATGAGATAGCTCTGATGAGACAGCTCTGATGAGACAGCACTGATGAGATGGCACTGATGAGGCAGCACTGATGGGCACTAATGAGACTGCACTGATGGGCATTGATGAGGCTGCACTGATGAGACTGCACTTATTGGCACTGATGAGGCTGCACTGATGGGCACTGATGAAACTGCACTGATGCGGCTGCACTGATGGGCACTGATAGTCTGCACTGATGAGACTGCACTGATGAGACTGAACTGATGAGGCTGTACTGATGGGCACTGATGAGACTGCACTGATAGGCTGCACTGATGGGCACTGATGAGACTGCAGTGATGAGAGTTATTCTGCCAAAAATTTGTCAAAGCCAATAGCTAATCATAGGAGGCAAAGGCATTTCCCACAGCTGCATGCATAGATTACCCTTGCATGCGTACAACTGAGGGGTGGGGAATGCCTCCACCACCCATGAAAGGCTGTTGGCTTTGACAGCTTCTCAGCAGTATAGCTCAGGCGATTCAGACTCATGTGTGAACATGCCTAAATCCACCCCTACTGTTCAACTTTCTGAAGGCCTTGACATGAGGAAGCAAAGCCCTGCCTCTACCAAGATGACCACCTCCACATGGAGATGCAGTGCAGAACAAACTATGGTCAGTAATGGGGCAAGATCAGCTGTAAGAAAACAACATGCAATCATTGTGACTAGTCCTTTGTTTATTTTTTGTTGGGTACTTCTTCCACAGTTCTGTTCCTTTTTAAGAAAATGCAAAAATATCTGAGGCTTCCCAAGAATGCTTACGCTACATCTGCACGTGTGACTAGGGCCGGTGCAAATGACAGTGGGAGGAATCTCGATTCAGGACAATGCATGAGAGCAGTGGCACTCTCGGCTCTCTTCCTCTTCGTTGGTTTCCCATTGCTGTCAACCACAGTCAGTGAGGAGGGAGGGGGGGGCTAGGCCATGCTCTGTGTGTCTTTGGACACACAGCTCCAGCTAGGGAGCAAGCCCGCATGAGTGCCCCAATAGCAAGCAGCTTCATATGGGGGTACTCTGCAGGTGGGAAGATCCAGGATCACTGGCAGGGGACCCAAGAATAGGAGGATCGGGGCCGCTCTGTGTAAAACCATTGCACAGAGGAGGTAAGTAGGACATGTTTTTTATTTATTAAAATAAAAAAACAAGGGTTTACATCAATTACAATTAATACAGGGAATGCATTAAGGTAAAAAAATGTTTTGCTTTGGAACCACTTTAAGCAACCGTTCTAGGCTGAAAACTTGCTGTGGGGTAGCAAAACCAAACCTGTTCACTTAGTCACAGCCCAGAAATTGGTATGCAGCTTAAGAGTCAATGATTAGCCTTAAGGCTCTTTCACACGGGGCGGATCAGTGATGATCCGCCCCGTGAACACTCGCTTGCTCAGCAGGGATCGCTCCGCCGATCCCCGCTGTGCAGGCAGATGACAGGTTTGTGTCTGCACACTGGGCAGCGACGGACCTGTCAGAGCGCCGCTCTCCCCTATGGGGGATCGGGTGACGATGGACCTTAGAGTCCGTCGTCACCCGATCCGATCCGAAAACCGATGGAAAAGTAGGGTTTTCCTCCGTTATACTTTTTCGGATTGCAGCGGGTCGGGTGTCAGCGGACGTTCATCCGCTGACATCCGCTATTCCATAGGGATACATGTATGTCCATTTTTCATCCAAAAACGGAAGGATGAAAAATGGACATACGGATCGTCCGTGTGAAAGAGCCCTTACAGAGTATGTAAAGGGCAACACCTTCAAATTCTTGTATATTGAACGTTGTTCCAAGAGAATTAAAGTGTTACTAAACTCACAACAGTAAAATCAGTGTATATATGCAGTAAAGCATCCTTGTTATACTCATTGTGAAACGTAAGGGGTTAATCCCCCGAATTGTGTAAAAAGGCTGGCTGTTTGATCCTGGCTTCTCTAATCCTCCCCTTGTTCCACTGTCCCCTGATAATTTCCTGATTGCATGATCTATGGAGTCGGGCTGCACATGCTCAGTTTGATGTGTATAGCTAGAGAGGTTATCTTTCTTGGGAGAGTGCATATGATTAGTACAGGGCCAATCAACACTGTGCAGACAGGGGGTCAGGGATTTTGCAGTCTAAAAGGACGGTCAGAAAACTCCTCCTTTAAGCTTTAACCAGTTCTCGGCTAGACACGGATAGAAGTCACAAGACTGCTCTGTTCATTAGAAAAGGTATTTAGTAGTTTATATTTTCTAAAATAATTGCATTTCCATGTTCTGTGTACTGTGGGAGACCAGATATAGTGAATGCAGGGTCCTGGGTTTAGTAACATTTCAAGTCAGCCATAGACGATTCAAACCATGTATGGGCAGGATGAATGTATGTACATAGGCTGATCGACTGATCAACTTGGGTACAACCAGCCTGTCAAATTTTACATGTAATTATTGCTAGCGGCTGTTAGAGCCGCTAGCAATAATCACTGTGTTCCCCCAGTGGGACGGCTTAACTTGACGGGAGAACACAATGGCAATCCCTGTGTTTCCCATACCTGTTTTAAATCCTGATAATTAAAAAAGTAGGTGGCTTCAGTTCTGCAAGTTATTTAAAATATGCTGTATGAGTCAGAAAATGCAAATATATGGTAGGTATCTGGAGAAGGAAAGCACTTTTTTAAAATTTAAAATGAAGCCTTTTAATTTTACAATTATCACAAGACGTGGGTGTGATCTCAACTAAGAAATCACCTTCTTCCTTATAATATATGCTAGGAATCAAGCTGGTACTCGCACAAAGCAGGTTCTGGGCCAATCGCTAATCGGTATCAGTAAACAATGATTTTAGTGTTCAGGAATGACTCACTGGTAGAAAGCTGGTCTACAGTTGCGGTTGTTGGACATGAAAAAATACGACATAGGCTGTTTAGAAGTGTGTTTGTGGATTAATATTTGGTACATGTTTTAGAATCATTTCTCACAAAGACTCAAAGAGTACACGTGTAGTGGTGACAGGGTCACTTTAAGAACTATTTTAAACCTGTAGTTCTCTTTTGTAAACTGAAGGAAACTCTGTAATGAGAGAAATGTGAAGACTTCCTTGCTTACTTCCTTTTGAAAATGCTAGTTGCCTGGTTGTTTCTGGCTTCATTGTTTCCAAGTCACTGACTTATGAAACTATGCAATAGGTAACGTTAGCGAGAATTCATGAATCCTGATCTACAGGATATTCTCTTTTTTTTTCATTCTTTTTTTTTTTTTTTTAAGAAAAAGAGGAAGTTTTTCCAAATCGATAAATAGTCACCCAAAACAATTTATCCTTTATTCCCATTTGCACCTAAACTTACGGTAGTTCTGCTACTTAAAGTTACACATTAGTATCAGAAAAGAAGAGAGAAAAACAAAGATTTTTGTAATCTACACTGATGGAGATTTACTAAAACAGGAGCATACAAAATCTAGTGCAGCTCTGCATAGAAACCAATCAGCTTAGCCCGAAATCACATTGGGCCTATTCGACATGTGATTTGACGTGTTAAATCGCATGCCAAATTGGATCTTATTGCCAACAATGGCACCGTCCGAATTGGTCTCCTTTTGGGAGCCTCACTGACTCCCAAAAGTAGATCCTGCACTAGTTTTGGTGACTTCGGGTGCGATTTTAATAGACATCTGTGCACAAACCCATACAGATATCTGTCAAATCACCCCCAAAGTCGGACTGAAATGCCGGTTTAAAATCGAACGAGTTCATCTGATTTCAAACCGGCCTTCAGTGTGAACCTGAGCTTATTGTCAAAGCTTAATTGAACAAGCTGAAATTAGAAGCTGATTGATTACCATGCACAACTGCACCAGATTCTGAGTGCTCCAGTTTTAGTAAATACCCCCTCCCCATTGTCTTCCTAGGTCAGTGCCTCAGAAGATATTAAACTGGCTTAGCATGACAGCCAGACATCTAGCATTTGCAGAAGGAGGGGTCAGCAATGGCAGCTTCCAGAAGGATTTGCCCCCTTAATGACCAGGCCATTTTTTTGCGATACGGCACTGCGTCGCTTTAACTGGCAATTGTGCGGTCGTGCGACATTGTACCCAAACAAAATTGACGTCCTTTTTTTCCCACAAATAGAGCTTTCTTTTGCTTGTATTTGATCACCTCTGTGGTTTTTAGTTTTTGCGCTATAAACAAACAAAAAGCGTCAATTTTGAAAAAAAAAAATTATTTTTACTTTTTGCTATAATACATATCCAAAAAAAAAAAAAAAATGTATTCATCAGTTTAGTCCGATATATATTTTTCTACATATTTTTGGTAAAAAAAAATTTGCAATAGGCGTATATTGATTGGTTTGCGCAAAAGTTATAGAGTCTACAAAATAGGGGATAGATTTATGACATTTATATATTTTTTTTACTAGTAATGGATTTTTAGCGGAACTGCGACATTGAGGCAGACAGAATGGACACTTTTGACACTTTTTTGGGACCATTGACATTTATACAGCGATCAGTGCTATAAATAGCCACTGATTACTGTGTAAATGTCACTGGCAGGGAAGGGGTTAACACAAAGGGGCGATCAAGGGGTTAAATGTTTTCCCTAGGTGTGTTCTAACCGTAGGGGGGATGGGCTGCCAGGGACCTTACAGAGAACACTGTTCCCGATCACTGGGAACAGTAGATCCCTGTCATGTCACCTGTCAGAACACGGAATCGCCTTGTTTACAAAGGTAGTTCTATGTTCTGCCTCTGCAATAGGCAATCCCACAGCGTGCTGTGGGCGCTAGCACACGGCACGCCTGCCCCCTATCACGCCTGCGCGTGCCGCCGCACAGCTACGGCGATTTGCGCAGGAGAGCCGACCTGCTGCCGTATAATGACGGTGGCTGGTCGGAGAGTCGTTAAAGTGAATGTAAACCCGATTCATTAAATTTGAGCTGGGCACATATATCTGCAGTGTTTTGTTATCTCTCTTCAAAGCACATGTCCTGTAGCTTTCTCCTGCTCCGTTCTTCTGTTATCAGCCTGATAACTCCTGACAAGTTCTCTGTCACGTATGATAAAAGCAGCCAGAGTTTTGTCTTGGGGATGCTATAAATAGATTAGCAGAGCCCTGAACTATTCAACAATCAGCTCTGAAAGTCTCTACCTATGAGGGAAGGGGGCGTGTGCCTTTCCTCCAATCAGCTGTCTTGGCTGTATGCCCAGGCTTCACTACAATGCTAACCAGGAAGAGAAAAACTCCTAACAGGATGTGCACTTTCTAAACAGTATATAAAGCTGAAAACAGCAGATATGCATGTAAAACCTATGTAGGGAGATTTGTTTTATCTCTGTGTATCATCTGAGGCTGTTTACTTCACTGGGTATATATGAGGGTTCGCTTTAAAGTTATATGTAAACCCAATCACTAAGATCTGGTATAAGCTTTGACATGTTCTTGTAATTTTGAAAGAAATTTTCAATTACTGAAAAATGTTGTTATAATAATACCTGCTGATCCTGTCATGAAGTTCCTTGTTTCGGTACCTCCTCTTAAGTCTTATAGGGTGACAACACCCTGTTCCTGTCTACCAATTTTCTACCAAGATTCTGCATTGTCACCTTGACACACAGGCTCCTAATGAAAATTACAAGTGGCCATTTCAACACATATTACAAAGGCATGGTCCACTGTTGTCACCATCAAACTATCCTTGAGAAATGCAATGCTGCATGCCAGGAACTGTCTGCAAAATGGATGCAGATGATTAGCAGGATGCAAACAAAGGATGACAAAATGTGAAAAAGAACATTGTATTAAAAATAAGGAAAAAAGCAATTGTTTATGATACCAGGGCAATAAATGTCATGATTCAGCCAGGATTTACTACTACTTTAGAGCCTAACTTTGTCACCTTTGCCCAACGTGTAATTGCTGCTCTTTATTACATATTTTTTCTTTATTATTATTTTTATATATACCTTTTCCAGTTCTAAGCTGCTCACATGATGCGCAGGGTCTTCTAGGGTGCTGGACAGTCCCCAACGATGCAGAGATCAGTGCTGACATGAATCTATGACTGAAGTGGTAATTAGCACTTGCAGCCAGAGCTTTTTTTTTTTTTTATTGTACATGGTTTTGGGCACTACAGAAAAAAAGTTGTCCAGAGTTGGTCTTTAAGAAGAGTCTTTGAAGCAGTGCTGGTGTAATTTCATTTTTTTGTTGCTTGTGTTGTAAGTATTTTCATGGTATGTCCTAAAAAAATACAATCCTGTGTTTGGTTTGGAGCGTAATTATCATTATGTCGAACATGAAATATATAAAAAGAACTTGATATTTTAGATATTGCAATTTACTGTCACTTTATCCTGTATGCTAGTAAATGTGTCAATTAAAAGTTTAACATTTGCTCCAAGCACTTACGCTCCATAAATCAGATGGAATCTGCAGTGTGTCCAAATGCCTATAGCAGCGGTGTCATAAGATATATTATATATCCTAGCTGTGGCTTATCCCCCCTCTCTGTGCTAATTTAAAAAGTCATAAAGCATTCCCATTCATTGACTACTGGAAAAAATATCACAGAAACCTAATTAGCAGATTTGCATATAATCAATTTATTCATTTCATGACATCAAAAATACATACTCGATTTAAATAAAATAGCATATTTTTAGAGGGCAGATATTTTATTTTACATTTCCATAGAGTGATAGTCACAGATCTGTAGATTCTATGATTGCCAGTATAGCCCAGCAATCACTTCACCCTCTTTATCACTACCAGACATGCTGGTAGGTTAATCGGATCCTGTCTAAATTGGCCCTAGTATGTATGAATGTGAGTTAGGGACCTTAGATTGTAAGCTCCTGGAGGGTAGGGACTGATGTGAATGTACAATGTATATGTAAAGTGCTGCGTAAATTGACGGCGCTATATAAGTACCTGAAATAAATAAATACATTTATAATAAAGAGTATATAGAGTGTTCTCTGCATAATGCTTGAAAGAACATTGTTACATGACCTGTCAAAAGTTTTGTCATCCTACCTACTCTTTTGCTCGCCATTCAAAAAAAAAAAAAAAAAAAAAGAATGTGTCTTTCCTTACTTCTGAGCCCTAAGGAAAGTGAAAATCAAATGTGTTGAGCACACAGCTCTGATTTATGAATCTGCCAGAGAGTGTCTTCTTTTTATTGAAGTGGTATTACCACCATACCACTGATTTATGACGGGACCCCTAGCCTCCCTGGTCACTGCAGTTGAGTGCACTTTTTATCGCTTCCAATCATAGGCTCCATGGGCAGGCAGCAAACTCTGTGCTGGCCACAGCTGTTGAGTGCACTCATCATCGATTCCAATTGTAGGCTCCATGGGCAGGCAGCAAAGTCTGTGCTGACAACAGCTGTTGAGTGCACTCATCATCGCTTCCAATTGTAGGCTCCATGGGCAGGCAGCAAAGTCTGTGCTGGCCACAGCTGTTGAGTGCACTAATCATCGCTTCCAATCGTAGACTCCATGGGCAGGCAGCAAACTCTGTGCTGGCCACAGCTGTTGAGTGCACTCATCATCGCTTCCAATCGTAGGCTCCATGGGCAGGCAGCAAAGTCTGTGCTGACAACAGCTGTTGAGTGCACTCATCATCGCTTCCAATTGTAGGCTCCATGGGCAGGCAGCAAAGTCTGTGCTGGCCACAGCTGTTGAGTGCACTAATCATCGCTTCCAATCGTAGACTCCATGGGCAGGCAGCAAACTCTGTGCTGGCCACAGCTGTTGAGTGCACTCATCATCGCTTCCAATCGTAGGCTCCATGGGCAGGCAGCAAAGTCTGTGCTGGCCACAGCTGTTGAGTGCACTCATCATCGTTTCCAATCGTAGGCTCCATGGGCAGGCAGCAAAGTCTGTGCTGGCCACAGCTGTTGAGTGCACTCATCATCGCTTCCAATTGTAGGCTCCATGGGCAGGCAGCAAAGTCTGTGCTGGCCACAGCTGTTGAATGCACTCATCATTGCTTCCAATCGAAGGCTTCATGGGCAGGCAGCAAAGTCTGTGCTGGCCACAGTTGTTGAATGCACTCATCATTGCTTCCAATCGAAGGCTTCATGGGCAGGCAGCAAAGTCTGTGCTGGCGACAGCTGTTGAGTGCACTCATCATCGCTTCCAATCGTAGGCTCCATGGGCAGGCAGAAAAGTCTGTGCTGTGCTGGCCACAGCTGTTGAGTGCACTCATCATCACTTAGAATCGTAGGCTCCATGGGCAGGCAGCAAAGTCTGTGCTGACAACAGCTGTTGAGTGCACTCATCATCGCTTCCAATTGTAGGCTCCATGGGCAGGCAGCAAAGTCTGTGCTGACAACAGCTGTTGAGTGCACTCATCATCGCTTCCAATTGTAGGCTCCATGGGCAGGCAGCAAAGTCTGTGCTGGCCACAGCTGTTGAGTGCACTAATCATCGCTTCCAATCATAGACTCCATAGGCAGGCAGCAAAATCTGTGCTGGCCACAGCTGTTGAGTGCACTCATCATCGCTTCCAATCGTAGGCTCCATGGGCAGGCAGCAAAGTCTGTGCTGGCCACAGCTGTTGAGTGCACTCATCATCACTTCCAATCATAGGCCCCATGGGCAGGCAGCAAAATCTGTGCTGGCCACAGCTGTTGAGTGCACTAATCATTGCTTCCAATCGTAGACTCCATGAGCAGGCAGCAAACTCTGTGCTGGCCACAGCTGTTGAGTGCACTCATCATCGCTTCCAATCGTAGGCTCCATGGGCAGGCAGCAAAATCTGTGCTGGCCACAGCTGTTGAGTGCACTCATCATCACTTCCAATCGTAGGCTCCATGGGCAGGCAGCAAAGTCTGTGCTGGCCACAGCTGTTGAGTGCACTCATCATCGCTTCCAATCGTAGGCTCCATGGGCAGGCAGCAAAGTTTGTGCTGGCCACAGCTGTTGAGTGCACTCATCATCGCTTCCAATCGTAGGCTCCATGGGTAGGCAGCAAACTCTGTGCTGGCCACAGCTGTTGAGTGCACTCATCATCTCTTCCAATCATAGGCTCCATGGGCAGGCAGCAAAGTCTGTGCTGGCCACAGCTGTTGCTACACATGCAGTGTTGCATTCCTCAAACACATCCAACTGAAGCCTCGTACGCACGATCAGATTTTCGGACGACCGTTCATCTGTATGTTCGTCTAGTCTCATGTCTAAAGTGAAGAGGTTACTCACCATTCGAAAATTCTCGTACGTTGACAGAATACAACTTCAGAAGTGATGTATGTCAAATAGTTTTGTATGTATTCTTTCATTTCTGAGCATGCGTAGTCTTGCTCTTACGAATCAGACGTTGAGTTCACGTACGACAAACATTTTATAGTCTGCACATCCGGCTTTTTTCAGACAAAAAATCTGAATCGGCTGTCGAAAGCACCGTACTAACGATCTGAAAATCGGCAGATCGTTCATTGGACAAAATTTTACTTCGGATTTTGGTATCGTGTGTACGGGCCTTTAGTGTATGCCGCTGCTGACGAGCAATTAAAAGATACAGTCAGGGTTGCATGTGTATGCAGATAGCTGTGTTCTGCAGTGGCTCTATTACCCAGAGATTGATAGCAAAGAAAAAGGCTGAACAGCCTGTTGGTATATATCAGAATGGAGGTGCATCCAAACCTGAAACACTGGTGCAACTGTTGTATTTATGGTATTTCTAATATACATATACATTACGACTTATCTTTTTTATATTATTAAAAACAATACTGTTGTAAAGTCATTAGCATGCCTATGTGGGTTTATAATGCTTGTACAAGCATTATAAAACCAGTTTTATTAAAAGACCTCTATAGTGGAAAATACCATATCTTATGATGTTAACACATACTGCATAAAATTATTCACTAAATTAAAGTCCAGCTCCAGCAAAATCTTTTTTTTTTTCTTGATTTGGAAGCATTAGAAACTCTTGCTGGTTTAAAAATGAATGACAACTAAATGACAACAAAGGACACAGCACCTGATAAAAGGGCAAGGGAGAAGATGACAGTGACCGGCAGGGGATCTAATGGCCTCATTGCTGAAAAGTTGAGGTGAGCATCTGTAAATGCAAAAAAAATACATAGTAACATTCAATCTAAAATAAAGTTGTAATTACATATCCCAAGACAAAATTTGTTGCCCATTAAAATGTTCCACAAGTAACAAAAAACTCTGAAAAGCGCTAAAATGTAGACACTGCCGAATTTTTTTTTCGTTTTAGTTTCATTTGTTTTGTTTGTTTTTTTAGTTTTTCGGGTCATTCGTTGTGATATCAATTCATAAATTCGAAAATTCGTACATTTGTAAATTTCTTAAATTCGAAAATCCAAAAATAAGAAAGAAATTCCAAAAATTCGAAAGAATAACTAACTAATAACAACTAACTGTTAAATTATAGGTATTGGAAATTCCTTTCAAATTTGACTGTTAGTGAACGTAACGAATACAGATTTATCTGAAGTTACGAATTATCCGAAATAATGAATGCCACATCTAAACAAATTGAACGGAATTAATAAATAATAATAATAATAAAACATTTTTATTATTATTTATTATTATTAATTTATTAAGTTACATTCGTTTAGATACGGCATTTGTTATTTTGGATAATTGTAACTTCGGATAAATTCATATTTGTTACGTTCACTAAGATTCAGATTTTAGAATTTTCAGGATTTTGAATTTACGGATTTTCGAATATTCGAATTTACGAATATTTGGGAAAATTAGTTAAACGGGTTTTCGTTAATTTGGATATTTCTGAATTAACGAATTTGTCGAAATTCGTTAAAAAACAAATTCGGAACGAATCGAATTGCACATGTCTACTCAAATGTTCATCCAGTCAGAGCATCCCCCACACAGTTAGTAAGCACCTCCTAGGGACACACTTAACCCTTTCATCGCCCCTGATGTTAATCCCTTCCCTGCCAGTGTCATTAGTACAATAACAGTGCATTTTGTTTTAGCACTGATCACTGTAAAAATGTCCCTGGTTCTCAAAAAGTGTCAAAAGTGTCAGTTAGGTGTCCGATTTGGCTGCTGCAATGTCGCAGTACCGTTACAAATCGCTGATCGAAAAAAATAAAAAATGCCATAAATCAATCCCGTAGTTTGTAGACTGTATAACTTTTGCGCAAACCAATCAATATACGCTTATTGGGATATTTTTTTTTTTTTTACCAAATATATGTAGCAGAATACATATTGGCCTAAGTTAATGAAGAAATTCGATTTTTTTACATTTTTTTATTGTGTGAGTTTTATAGCAGAAAGTAAAAAACATTGTTTTTTTTTTTTTTTTTCAAAATTGTCACTCTTTTTTTTTGTTTATAGCGCAAAAAATAAAAACCGCAGAGGTGATCAAATACCACTAAATAAAAATAAATTTAACTAAGGATGTGAATAAGGGCAGACAGTATAAATTGATCTTTCTATCCAATTGTGTTGACCTATAGGATAAAACACTCTTAGGCGGGACTGTAGGGTGCTGTGTCAGGGTTTATTAAAGTTGGATGTGGAGTTCCATCTCCCGCTTTCCTATTAAATAAAAAAATATGTTGATCACTTATTACGTGTATCAACCTCATACAGTCATCAGAATACAGAATGTTTAGTGCAAGTATTTATTTAAGAAAGCTTTACTGTCTATTTTAATTTCCACTTTTTACAGTTTTTATTTTCTGTATTGTTCTTCCTTCAACGTGAAAAGTGAAAAAAATATTTAGCTCTTTACTAAAATGAGAGGGGAATACAGTATATGACAGGAGAAAGCCTAAAATTTAATTATGAACCTGTTTTTCAGCTTTGAGATGTTGGAGCAGAACAAATTGCAGACAAGTAAAATGGACTTGCCATGACTCAGAGTGACTTTTAAAGCAGTGAGAACAGTATTGTCATGAAATAATAATGCAGTGGAATGAGATAAATGAAGGAAAGAAATCACATAGGAGTTTCCATTTAATGATAAACTAGCACATACCTCTTGGGAGTATACCTTGAAAATACTTGATGTAATCTTCAAGTTGGAGATACCAAGAAACCGTGAACTGGCAAAGGAAGCTGTGCATCTGTTATCACATTATTTTACATATTAATGAACCAGAGTATGATCTCTGCAAACCGAATTGACATGGAATTTGTGTAATAACCTTGAACCTAATATACACCTTGAATGCTGTGTTGGCTTACTGTATGTAGTACAAGAAAAAAAGGAATCTTAAAATTTAATACAATTTGAACTGTATCAAATAGATACTAATAGCTAGAGATCTACAGTATATGTGTCAGGGCTTATTAGATTGAATGCTACTCTAGAAGAATGTGTTTGTAGTACTATAAGCGACATTTTCCTAGGTAGTTGCTTGGTCTCTACAGGTTGACTCATTTCAAACATCTCTGCTTGGAGTATTAACAGAGAAAGGAAGGAAAACCACTCACCGATCCAGTGCATGAATATGTAGATAAATACAGCCTCAGTCAGTACTGCTCCAGCCATGCCCTCTAAGAAATGCTGGGTTGGAATGGCTCATAATCTAAAACAGGTTGCATATCAGGGTAGCTTAAAGTATATGTACTGTATATCCAAAAAGATTTGTATAAAGTAAGAAACGGTTCAAACCCACTGAAACAGATGTTCCACATGCATCACAATCCACTATTTATTCCTTTGATCTTCCAGTCCAGTCCATATCTCAATTCTCAGAATTTATCAAGCCCTCAATGCATTGGTTCTCATAATCCATTAATCATACATAGGAAAATATTCTGGACTCTATGACCATTGGTATGACGTCCCTACTGTTTCATATATCTGGACTTCTCTCAGGACCCCCCTTTCCTAGGGGTGGGGGTATGTGAGCAGCCTCATGAAGCATATCAGCATGATCAATGAGGCGGTTATTCACAACCCTGGATAATAATATTAGAAGATCTATAATAGGAGATCTGAATGTACTCCAAGGTTTTTATTGTTGGCTGTGTCCCCATTTAGGAGATGTACCCTCTCTGTCATCGCCTCAAAAATAGTAAGTCATTAGATTATGTTAGTGGTGTCATTGGAACAGGAGTTGAGGGGAAATCTTGCAATGGGACTTTTAACCACTTACGGACCACCCGCCGTCATTATACGTCAGTATTTTGACGTAGGATACCAGGGTTATGGCAGCAGATAGCTGTACTATAAGCGACATTTTCCTAGGTAGTTGCTTGGTCTCTACAGGTTGACTCATTTCAAACATCTCTGCTTGGAGTATTAACAGAGAAAGGAAGGAAAACCACTCACCGATCCAGTGCATGAATATGTAGATAAATACAGCCTCAGTCAGTACTGCTCCAGCCATGCCCTCTAAGAAATGCTGGGTTGGAATGGCTCATAATCTAAAACAGGTTGCATATCAGGGTAGCTTAAAGTATATGTACTGTATATCCAAAAAGATTTGTATAAAGTAAGAAACGGTTCAAACCCACTGAAACAGATGTTCCACATGCATCACAATCCACTATTTATTCCTTTGATCTTCCAGTCCAGTCCATATCTCAATTCTCAGAATTTATCAAGCCCTCAATGCATTGGTTCTCATAATCCATTAATCATACATAGGAAAATATTCTGGACTCTATGACCATTGGTATGACGTCCCTACTGTTTCATATATCTGGACTTCTCTCAGGACCCCCCTTTCCTAGGGGTGGGGGTATGTGAGCAGCCTCATGAAGCATATCAGCATGATCAATGAGGCAGTTATTCACAACCCTGGATAATAATATTAGAAGATCTATAATAGGAGATCTGAATGTACTCCAAGGTTTTTATTGTTGGCTGTGTCCCCATTTAGGAGATGTACCCTCTCTGTCATCGCCTCAAAAATAGTAAGTCATTAGATTATGTTAGTGGTGTCATTGGAACAGGAGTTGAGGGGAAATCTTGCAATGGGACTTTTAACCACTTACGGACCACCCGCCGTCATTATACGTCAGTATTTTGACGTAGGATACCAGGGTTATGGCAGCAGATAGCTGCCATAACCCTGGTATTTTCTTCAACGGCGGGCGGTCCTCTTTCAGATAAAAGTGGTCTCTGGGGTGGATTCGCCGCAAGATCACTTTTATCAGCGGCAGAACAGCATGTCGGAGCCCTCAGTAGCGGTGGAGACGATGCGATCCTATCCCCTCAGTAGCATGGAGCCGAGTGAGGGAAAGATGGCCTTCACTCGGTTCCATAACATTGGATGATGGAAACAACGTCAAACGTCTCTTACGCCCAATGGTCTTAAAGGGAAAAAAAACATTTTGGGAAAAAAAAAAAGACATTTATTTATTTATTTTATTGCATTTAAGTGTAAATGTGAGATCTGAGGTCCTTTTGACCCCAGATCTCACATTAAAGAGGTCTTGTCATACTTTTTTTCAATTACAAGGCATGCTTACATTCCTTGTAATAGGAATAAAAGTGACCCAATTTTTTTTTAAAAGGACAGTGTAAAAATAAAAAATAGAAAGTAAAATAATTAGGAAAAAAATTAAAATAAATTTAAAGCACCCCATCCCGCCGAGCTTGTGCGCAGAAGCAAACGCATACATAAGTCGCGCCTGCATGCGAAAACGGTGTTCAAACCATACATGTGAGGTATCGCCATGATCGTAAGAGCGAGAGCAATAATTCTAGCAAAAGACCTCCCCTGCAACTCAAAACTGGTAACCTGTAGAAATTTTTAAAGGTCGCCTATGGAGATTTTAAGCGTCAAAGTTTGTCGCCATTCCACGAGCGGGCCCAATTTTAAAGCATGACATGTTGGGTATCAATTTACTCAGCATAACATTATCTTTCAAATATAAAAAAATGGGCTAACGTTACTGTTGTCTTATTTTTTAATTCAAAAAGTGTATTTTTTCCCAAAAAATTTCACTTGTAAGACAGCTGCGCAAATGTGCTGTGACATAAAGTATTGCAATGACCGCCATTTTATTCCCTAGGGTGTCTGAAAAAAAAAATGTGTATATATATATATATATATATATATATATATATATATATATATATATATGTTGGGGGTTCTAAGTAATTGAAAAAATGATTTTAACTTAGCCTGGCCCTGAAGAGGCTTTCATACTGTGCCAAAATGTTTTTTGTTGACACAGTAAGTGGTAATGGCACAATATGAATCACACCCACATCATGAATAAGAGTAGAAGTAAGTAATCGTGTCACATATGACATGAGGCATCATTATGGGAACTGAAAAATGTATTTTACTGTTAAATTCATGTTGCATATGTCATGTAATTAGCAGAGAAAACTTTTAAAATTGACTTTTTGAAGCTTCATAGAAGTGGGACCTTCTGCATAGCTTTTTGTTTCAACACTGTAGATTCTTATTAGATATGGATGGACCCACAATCATTTTTGTACTAAACTGATACATTAAAGAGTTTGTCCATGCAAAACTGTTATTTCAGTTTTTTTAGATGCTGGTGTTTTAAACTACAGTTTATCAAATGTCTGCAAGACGCTTTTGGTTACATTTCTGCTGTTGAATTGAACCCGTGAGCCTGCACATTTGTGACCTTAAAAAGGGGTTCCCATTCTACCTTCGTAATTTCTTTATATTATAGAGCATGAACAGAGGATGCTGGAACTTGCCAGGTTGTCCCTATTAATAAATTATCACTCTTGGGTGGTCTGCCCATTTAACTTGAACACTTACAGGCTCAGTAGAAACATGATGTTTTATTTAACCTCTTGACATCCGGAGGCCGTCATATGACGGCCTCGACTTTCGGGGGTTATATCTGAATGATGCCTGAGGCTACAGACATCATTCAGATACCGGCATTTTCAGCTGGCGATTCCGTACACCATAAGAATGATCATAGCGGCTGTTCTTACGGGCGGCGAGAGGGGACGTCCCCCCCCTCCAGCCGCCCTCCGGTGCTTCTACCGACTCACCTCAGCGTGAGTCGGATAGTGGATCCGCCGGCGCCAGATGTAGATCATAGAGATTTCTGGCGGACCAGATGGTCGCCGGAGTCTCTATGATCCTTCGGAGGCTGGGCGCGATGTTATGACGTCATGCCCGGCCTCTGCATTCAAAAAAACGGCGCCGCTTCGGCTGGGAAGCGGTGATCGTTTTTTTATTTTTTTTTATTTTAGGCTTCCCAGCCTAGTGGTGGGATGTGGGGTCTTATTGACCCCATATCTCACTATTAAGAGCACCTGTCATGTCATATTCCTATTACAAGGGATGTTTACATTCCTTGTAATAGGAATAAAAGTGATCAAAAAAAAAAATTTTTTTTAAAAGTGTCAAAATAAAAAATTTTAAGTAAAATTAACAATAAAAAAAAAAAAAAAATTTTAAAGCGCCCCTGTCCTCGTGAGCTCGCACGCAGAAGCGAACACATACGTAAGTCCCGCCCACATATGAAAACGGTGTTCAAACCACACACGTGAGGTATCGCCGCGAACGTTAAAGTGAGAGCAATAATTTTGGCCCTAGACCTCCTCTGTAACTCAAAACATGTAACCAGTAAAAAATTTTAAAGCGTCGCCTATGGGGATTTTTAAGTACCAAAGTTTGGCGCAATTCCACGAGTGTGTGCAATTTTGAAGCGTGACATGTTAGGTATCTGTTTACTCAGCGTAACTTCATCTTTCACACAATGCAAAAAAATTTGGCTAACTTTGCTGTTTTGTTTTTTTTTAAAGCATGAAACTGTTTTTTTAAAAAAAAAAAACGCGTTTGAAAAATTGCTGCGCAAATACCGTGCAAGATAAAAAGTTGCAATGACCGCCATTGTATTCTCTAGGGTCTCTGCTAAAAAAACATATATAATGTTTGGGGGTTCTATGTAATTTTATAGCAAAGAAATGATGATTTTTGACATGTAGGAGAGAAATGTCAGAAATGGCCTGGATGCGAAGTGGTTGTTTTCTGCATGACAAAAGACTTTTTTTTATTTTATGGCAGTTTCCTTTTGGCCCTTTCTTACTTGCAATCTCTATATATACTGTATATACACATACCCCCACCCTGATGACCCACATTTAAGTTTATAAATGCCCCCAAAACATAGTGGCTTTCAATTGTGTCTGTCACTGACAGCTCGGGTCCCCTACTGATGATTGGGAATGAATTAGAGTGGTTCCTCTTGCTATGACAACTATGAAATAGTGATCAAAGGTGGCTGGAGACCTCATTGAAAAAAGAAATAAAAACCTTCAGCCTGAAGGCTTCAGTGGCACCTGCCATGCAATCTGTTTAATACTGGCAGATACAATTACAATATTAAAAAAATAAATAAAACTAGAAAGGTAAAAAAAATATATTCTTTTTACATTTTTATGCCTTTGTAAGTGTATAATAAAAAAGCAGGGTTTTTTCCAAACTTTGTACCTTATAGGTCCTTATAAAATATATAGTTATGCAAATTTGTTAGAGAATTATTGTCACGTTAATTGAGGCACGCTTGACAGGTAGAAATTAACAGAGCTGGGTGAAAAACAGATATGCTAGAAACTAAGCATGATAAGCTTGTACTGGCTCACAACAACCTTCTATAGGGCGAGGTTCACATCTGTGCGGTTGAGGTTGATATGGCTTTCCGGTGCGTTTTGCGTTTTTGATGAGGGTCCATTGAAGTCTGTTACATGCAAGACACAACCTGCTGTAGGAAAAGTCCCTGACCCTTACCAAAAACCGCAGATGTCATCAGCGCATGCGCTCTGCATGCGCTCTGAAGGAACAGCCACCCATGTTGTTTCTTCAGAAGTGTGTACTGTGGCCGGCGGCTTCCACGCGCATATGTGGGAGTGGCGTCACCCGGCTCCGGCCAGTCACACAGCCGAAGTCCGCTGCCCCAGAAGGAAGACGGGCAAAGATGGATCTCCAGCAGGGACGACATGGGCTTTGTTTGGATGTAAGAGTCACATAATGTGCTAGTATGCAATGCATACTAGCACATTATGTCTTTACTTTGCAGGTAAGCAAAAAGGGAAAAAAAATAAGAGTTTCCTTCCTTTTTAAGGGCGTATGGCAAGGGTGATGTTGCAAGTAATGCCTTGGTTTTTATGGTACACCTAGTTTTCCTTTTAAAGTAAGATTTAATAAAATTCATTCTCCTAAACATGTTTTACCATATAAGTCATAAAAAGTTTTTGCCTTAAATATTCATATAATTTTCTTATATATCGTATACTGTACTTATCTTGCATACTCTTACACAATCTTTGAACTTTGTCAGTGTCTAGACTATCATGTTTAATCCAGGTGAGGTGCATGCCATCTCTCTGAATCAGGGAGGAATGGTTGTCATTTGGTAATAAGAACATTTGTATGCTATCCCTCCTAGGCTACATATATCGTGTGAAAACAGCAAGTTCGTTCTCTTTTTTTTTTTTAAATAAATTATGCCGTTGTTTTACACTGATACGGAATGCCTGACAATGTAATACAGGCAGCTGATATCTTATATTTCAGAATTATGGGAACAAATTTCCCCCAGGCCAATGAATAATAAATTGAATATGTGTGTATGTACTGTCTAGAGTGTTAGTGATACTCCAGTAAGTATTTTATGAGTCATTTTTCTGCTTTGAATTTTAAATAGTGATGGAATATTTCATCACATGTCATTTTGCCATGAATGTGTGTGACAATCTTAAAATGCAACTGACTACTTGGGTACAGCATTTATGTTAGACCATTATATTTTCTATCTTTACCCCAGCCACTTCAACCCCCACAGTAATGGCAAATGAGAAGCTTTATATGCTGCATTGTTTTCCCTAAGCCGAAAATTGAGGTGTTCAGACTTCTCTATAAAGATAATTGAATCAGCATGTAAATAGCTAGGCACTGTCCATATCTGTGGAATGTTGTTTGGCATATGTGATATTTAACTCCTGATTAATCATTGGTGTAGCAAAATCTAGATTCCAGCGTTTTATAGGTGGTTTACCTGTTACACAAAGCAGAAAATTGCATGTGTGATTACAAGGCAAAATTAGTGAGCTTGGTTCAGCCCTTTCTCAGGTCTGATCAATGCTGTATCCTGGCCTAGGCAGACAAGGCCCAGGCCTAGGGCAGCACTTTGCAGGGGGGCAGCAGAGAAAGAGTCTCCGCCAGCTTGTTCTACATTGTTAGTGTAGCGCCAGTCTTATGGGGTGGATTGGGCTGAGAGGCAAATTAGTCTAGCACCCCCATAAAGCGGCCACACTGCTTCAAGTATGCGGGCAGCCAGCATTCCGCAACTGTGGGGGGGTGCGCCGCTTCTAATTTCGACTGTCCTATCATCCTGGACCACAAACCTTTCTCGCTGTGCTATATGTTTTCTGCTGCACCATTGGCGTGGTTATATCTTCTTAGTCCTCTCCATAAAATTATTAGAAAAGTGTGCTTAAAGCAGAACTATAGGCATTATCATTTTGGAGAGAGTAAGGGAGGGTTATAGCCCCTGTCAGTTTATTTCTTATCATCCCTGTCCCATTGCAGAGATTTCCCTTCACTTCCTGCCTCATAGCCAGACGGGAAGTGAGAGGAAATCTATGCAAATTAAGGGAATCCATTCCCCCTCCCCCCCAGGCCCTCAGAACTAGTGTCCCCACTCGAAAATTTCAGGGCAGGTCTTAAACAGCAAGAGGTGTGGCCTTGACAGGAAGGGGTGGGTCATATTTAAATTAGGGGGTACAGTTTAGTCAGCCTAGGGCAGCACAAAACCTAAATACACTACTGCGTCTGATATATATCTAATGTAAATTACAAAGTGTCACTTTAAATCTCCAGGAACTGGAAATGACATAGGTATAAACAAAGTAGTCATGTGTAGCTGTCAACACAGATAAACATTGTTGACTTTGGAGAACAAACATACTACTTCAAGCTTCAACTGTAACAATGTATAATAATCTAACTAACAAATCAGTAAAGTAAAGCCTAGTACACACTACTAGTTTTTTTTTTTGGGGGGGGGGGGGGTTGAATAAAAAACACGTGACAGCTCAGATCAGAGCCACTGTATTAACAATCCAGTGTTAGTACAGCAATCTCCCTACTGTGCTATAGGGTTCTGACAGGGGGACGCCCCCCCCCCCCCCGCCAGAGCACTCCAGTCACCAGTCAGCGCTGATAGGGAGCGGTTGGCAGACCTTTTTCAGTCATGACCCTTTGACGGAAATGGGCCGAAAGGCCCGGCTACTGTCAGACCAGCTGCCGTACACATGGGCCGAATGCTGGCCGGTTTTTATTGAACCGGGCGATGTCACCCGACTTTCGGCCTATGTGTACTAGGCTTAAGTTTCAATAAATGGAAATTCTGAGCCACATTATCTGGATAACAAGAGTATTCCATCTGATAAAGCAAAATTTAAAAGGAGAGAAAAAAAATAGCACATCTAACAGTAAATTAAATACATGACTTAAGCAGGGTATACATGTACAGAAATGCCACATTGATCTTATTCAGAGTGGAACTGCTAATTGAGGACCTGTGATTATTTCCAAAAATTGGGTCTTCATCTGATGCCAAATAATCATTTACATTTATATGCATGCATGTGGATGGATGAGTGTCTGTGATAGCTACCTGTGTAACCTTTTTGATATGGTGGAGGTGAAGTTTATTATAATTTGAATTTCCTAATAAAAGTTTTTTGCATTTTTTCAATACTGGTTGATCCTCTATGACAAATTTCTTGTGGACCTTTAGTCCATTTATTTATATGCTTTTGGTAATCTAGAGCAGTGTTTCTCAACTCCAGTCCTCAAGGCGCCCCAACAAGTCATGTTTTCAGGATTTCCCTCAGCTGAAACGGCTGTGGTAATTACTAAGGCAGTTAAACTGATCAAATCACCTGTGCAAAATAATGGAAAGCCTGAATATATGACCTGTTGGGGCACCTTGAGCACTGGAGTTGAGAAACACTGGTCACACTTCTCTCCCTCTGTATGTGGAATATAGGGGAGTGATGGTACCCATTGATCTATTGGTATTGGATTCTTAGTAGATCTATTTAATTTGGAGGTAGAGCTATGGTAACAATAGAATTTTTTGAATTATGCTTGCATGTACAGAAATGCGATTGGCTCAGCAGCAACCATCATCTGTTCAACAGAAGAGCTGTCTTTTCTCCAACGATCCTGCTGGAAAACCAGATCGGCACATGTAGTCAATAGCTGCAGCACTGATCAGTGTATTTTGATGGGTGTGGGATGCCCAGTTGTCAGAATACAATAGCGTAGCGGGAGAGATCCCTGCATTCACCTCGCTTGTATAGATGCAGGGATCTGTCATTTTTTTTCTTTTTCATTCAACCCTCTGGTTGAACAAAAAAATATATATGTGTAGCACCCTCTGCCATAGGTAGGCGCTAGAGTGAGGATTTTTTGGTAAGGAACTGTCAGTACAGGTAAATTTAGGCAGGCCTATGCCTCAGGCTAGGCCTGTTTCTTTTGACTTGGCGGCAGGGAGTGGTTAGTGTAGCAGTGTATGTGACCACCTGTGCTTCAGTGCTTTGGCACCTCCCCTGCTTCCAGGAAAGAATGTTCTGGAAGGGGGGCAGGGCCTAGAACTGGAGTGGCAGGCAGCTCATGTGAGGAGCCCTGACCAATCCCCAACTAGAATTGGCAGGGGGCAGGCCCCCCATATAAGTTGAGGGAACAGGCCACTGGGAGGAGTTGTCAGCTGGGAGAAGTGGAGAATGGAGTACTAGACAGCAGCAGGAGGGCATCCCCACCTGAGGGGGGGGGTGCGCCGATCACGGGAGGAGGCCCAGGGGAACTGTGAGGGAACTTCACCCTTACACGGTCATGGATGAAGTCCTCATCTTTACACGGTCATTGATGAGGAGTTCCTGGAGCAGAGGGGCAGGAGAAGCTGTCGGAATGTACGGTCCAGTTCTCCATCATGGACTTGGGGCAGAGAAAGGTCGGTGAGTGTACCACAGTGGAGAGCCGGATGTGGAGACATGCCAGGAAGTCTGGGAGGGAACTTCATCCTTACACGGTCATGGATGAAGTCCTCATCTTTACACGGTCATTGATGAGGAGTTCTGGAACAGAGGAGAGACTGTGGGGAATAGTGTCAAATGGATGTGATCATAGGGCGCAGGATTTGCATGCTGGACTAGCTGGGAACACTGTTCAGCACATGCTACTAAACTACTAGGCCTCCAGGGAGAGGTACTGCAGACCTCTGGCCTTGTAGCAGCAACTAATCAGAGTCAGCATTAGAGACTATTCAGAGTGGGATCTTTTGCATATAGAAGAGGATGTGTCAAGAAACATAATGTGCTACAGAATAAGTTTGTGCAGGAGGGAAGGATTCCTGGAAGCAATAGTCTGCAGGCGTTACGCAGAGGAGGAGCAATAATCTGCATGGTGATGCAGGGAAGAGATTGTAGATGTTATACATGTGCATCATTTCTTCAAGGCTCAAACGAAGTTCTAATTTATAAACATGATGGCAAAGTAATTTGATCTATGGGCATCCCATATATCTTTTCCCCCAACCAAGTTATATCCCCCCAATAAACAAAAACAAAACAAAGCAAATGACTGTTCATTGTCTCAGAAGCGATACATGGAGGTCTGGCAGCAGGGTGATATGGTGGATGTTAGTTACTAGTGGCAACACACCGCTACATATGTATGTACAGAATATACACTGCTTTATTTATTAAAACAGATAAAGGTCAAAATTGGAAATCCTAGAGGTTTATTGTA
Source organism: Aquarana catesbeiana (assembly GCF_042186555.1). Taxonomy (NCBI): domain Eukaryota; kingdom Metazoa; phylum Chordata; class Amphibia; order Anura; family Ranidae; genus Aquarana; species Aquarana catesbeiana. Next base: position 365,617,963 of record NC_133326.1, on the reverse strand, counting down.
TGAAGTGGATGGACCTAGTGTACTTGTTAACACTTAAATATAATATGGGTTGCGGCACCTTCTAGGGCTAGGTTGTACTACATGGTCTATACAGTAATAAGAATGAGGTTCTGGTTGACCACGAGTTTCACCCAAACCCAGATCATTCGCAGTTCAGTGAACAGGAAAACGAATTACAAGATTTAGCAAGTTAGCTCACCTGCTGAAACCTCCAGCTGCTGCAGCAGAAGTCATTCACATTGTGACAGTATCCCTAAACTATATTTTCATTCCAGCAGTGCTTAGGAACTGTCATTTGCGATGTAGGTATTGGTGGGAGAGGATCATTGTGGTGCAGCTCATCATTATGGCAGGCCATTGCAGTGTCCTTTATCATGTTTGACGTTGGATTTAAATTGCAGTTTACATGATTGATGTTGGATTTACATCATGATATGTTTTCTAAGGCATGGGTGTTATTTACTATTCTACTTGTGAATGAGTAACAGGAAATACTATGTACCCCTTACTCATTCACATGGGGGGTGGCGCTGGATATCTGGGAGCCACCTTATTTTAAAGAGGGCTTCTAGATATGGAAAATCCCCCCCACCCCCAGACTCTTCCATTCACCAGGCCAGGCCAGGGGTATGAGAAAGAGGCCTTTGTTCTCAACAACATACAAATATAACATACAACATCCAAAAATGGGGGGGGGGGGGCTTGCGCTCCCCCTGCAAGGTACCATGCAAATGTTGAGGGCATGTGGCCTGGTATGGTTTGGGGGAGGGACGCATGCTTGCTGACCCTCTTTTTCTGAACAGCCATGGTGCATATATGGAGAGGGGTCTAATATGGATTTTGGGGGAACCCACACCTTTTCTTTCCTTAAAAGGACAGTACACATTTTTGTAAATGTCTACTGCCCCTTTTAAGAAAATAAAATAGTGCAGGGTCACCCTCCATATAAATCGCTTATCCAGTGGAGAAAGGTCTGATATGAATATAGAGGGAGACTCCATGCCTTTTTATATATATATATATATTTTTTTTTCCCCTAAATGTCAGGGAGTTTATCATATAGGTGTGCAACTTCATGTGAAGGTTTTAGGCATCCCTCATGTTATTTAAAGGAAATGAGTATTTTTAATGCTTTCCTTTAAGTCTCATTAGCATTGAACTTTATTTTTAAACATTTTTTTGCATAGATACATGTCCCCCATGGCAATGTCCAGATAACCATGATCTACAGCATTTATACTAAAAACTTGCAAATTAGTAAATTTTGCCAGAAGCAAAATTTACAAGATTCAGTTCCCACATACTTCAGTGAGATTTGGGATCTATAGTTAGGGTTTTTCAGATTTTTTAAGGGTTTGGCAAATGTCCAGAGAACTGAACTGCTCGTCACTAGTCCAAATACTTGATTTTGGACATTCAATATGAATGCGCTACAAAATGTTTGGCTCCTGGTAATTCAACTTTATTATCCCTATATCCCTAAATAAATATTTGTAAGTGTAGCAATATGGACTACAAGCATAAAGCATTGTACCTTCTAGCATTTCAAAGTATCGCCTATCCCTCTAGTGATCAATGTATTCAGTGACTTCATATCTGTGTGCAAAAAAAAGGATTGTGGTATGAATAGTCATCCCATCACATAATTGCTTTATTGTCCCAGGGATCTCTGCTGCCATCTGAAGATTGCTGGGAGTAGCTGCAAAAGCAGCAGAAGCCCACACAGAGCTCTCTTCCTCCTGGGCCTGACACAAGACGGACCTCTCTGTGCAACAGGGAGAGAGAGGTCGTGGCCTACCACGCAGAGCATTACTTTCCAACCTGTGGCGTGAGGGGCCTAGTTCTGTCATTCACTGTCAAACATTCTTTCCTGCACCACTCGGGTCCCCAGCCAGTTGCTGTGTGTGGCAAGCTTCACATCGGGATATCGAGACAGCAGATCCGCTGCACGAGTGTCGCTACACAAGTTCCTGTTCGGAAGACATCGAAGTAATCTGGTCATTGGTGAGAGGGCAAATTGCTTGACTTTTATCCATTCTTTGTCACAGTTACATTGAGACACTATGCACAGACATCTTTACTCCAAGAACACTTTACAGCAGTGTTTGAACACTGTGCTCAGACATCTTTAGCTTTAGCTTATCTCACTACAAAGTATCTACTGTTCCCACTACATCCAAACAGATTACAGTTAACAAGCTCCGACTTCAGATCAGATCTGCAACATGGACTTTATTGCCATTACTTATAGAAAGGCCTCTATATTAGTCTTCTCTCCACCCGCTCTCCCTTCCTAGGATAGCATGTAGGCTGGCCAGGTTCCATCTTTTACAGTTTGGCAGTATAAGCAGTTAGCTGAAACATCCATCTAGGGGGTAACATTATCTCTAAAGGAAGTGTACATTGATATATAGTATTGTCGTTGTTAAAATATTGTCTTATAGCTTTCGGAGGAATCCTTTTGCTGAGTTGGCACTGTTGCCTAGAACTCAGCAGATCTATTGCCTCCTCTTTGTGACAACTTCCCATTTTATGGTTCAAGTAAAATATTCATAGAACCTAAATACATTGAGTTGTCTGATTATTGCCAAACAGTGATACAAGGATGTTTGAACCCAGAGTGCCAGGTTGGTTGGAAGGTTCACCAGGTCATGGCTGTGTAGATGAGCAGGTAATTCTAAGCAGTCCTCTAGGGGCCCGTGCTACATTTGGGGGCTTGTCCGGGATGCTATCTGCAGTTGGCCCTAGCCAACCTAGATCGGAGCCACAATCTGCGCGGGAAGCCGCCTCAATGGCCGCGGTTGTTTGGGGTAGAAGTCATGGGAACGCAACCGACAGAAGCACCATTCTGGAGATCTCAAGAAATGAGCACACCGAGAGGGAAATCAGAAGGTGGCTGAGAACTCTGGCACCAGGACACCGGGCCTACCTGGTAAAAACAGAAGCCTTGGAGGAGTTGGATCAAGTCAGGGCACTGATAGAATGGCAGCAAGAGGTGCCAGTGTGCTTTCAGGTGGAAGAGGTCCACCTGACGGAAGAAGTGACTGCAAGGGTGTTCCCACTCAAAATGGGCAGGGAACAGACTGAGAAGCCACCCTCTGCAAAAACTCACGAGAAAAGTCCTGTACTTGTGGGAGCCAATTCACAAGGGGCCAGTGCCCCTCTTCTCTCTTTCTACACAGATATGAGTCACTTAGTCGATAGTCTGGTGAAGAATGGGTCTGGGAATGCTAATCAGAGTTACTGAAAACTTAGGTTTTTCTACTTTCTCTTTATGACATCTTCCCCTTTTATTGTTCAAGTAAAATATTCATAGAACCTAAAAACATTGAGTTGTCTGATTATTGCTATACAGTGATACAAGGATGTCTAAACCCAGGTTGCCGGGTGGGTTAGAAGTTTCACCAGGTCATGGCCATGCAGATGAGCAGGTAATTCTAAGTAGTCCTCTAGGGGGGCGTGCTACATAAGGAGCAATATATTCCTTTGCTTTCTGTGTGGTTTCCTCCACACCATATAGGTCACATTGTCCGATGTGTAATACCCAGTGATATTGGTTTGATGTCCCACATGTGGATAATTGAAAGCACTACTTTTAGTCATATTGGAGGAGTAAATGCAGTTCTAGCAGGGAAATTATACTTTTTTCCTGAAACCAAAACATGTTTACAAAATGCAAAGAAATCTCAAAGGGGCACTTGGAACAAAAGTGATCAGTCATACAGAATTACCAATAGTCAATCCAATTCAATTTCATAAGGCGCATAGTCTCTGGTGAGGCTGGCCTTGCCACACAGGGTTCCCCTAACTAGGGTTCCTAGAGTGAAAATCTAAAAAGAATAACATTGCAACTCCACATAGGTAACGATATACTTTTAGTAAATCTCCTCTTCCTGTTTAATATGATCAGTCTCTTTCATGATGACTATCTCAGGGTAACCTCTAGCGATTCATTTATTCTCTATTTCTTTTAAACATGTCTCCTTTTGTTCCTTGTTACTGACTATCCTTTTACCTCATTTAAGTTGCCCCCTAGGTATTGATTTAAATATACTTGGAGGGTGAAAACTCCTAAAGTGTAACAATTGATTACTATCCATGGGTTTTGTAAAATTAAATAGATTGTCTGTTACTAGGCTGATTAAATTTTAGACCAGGGCACATAGAGTTCAAATGTGTATGAAACTCTTCCAAGAATTGCATGATGCCACTCCATGATGCCAAGATGTAATCTTTAAAGCAATACAAGAAAATAAAATTATACTGCATATAAAAGATGGATGATCATTTATTTTTTATCAGATCTTGTTTTATAAAATGATGATGATTGCTAATTATCTACTGTGCTAAATTCCTTCATTTTCACCCATTTTGATCTAAATAGAGTGATATAAAGAGGATTCTAAACAAAAAAAATGAATTCCCTATTTTTTCGAGGCTGCAGTTGTCTCCATCTCCCAGTTTCCTAGATGGGTTATAGTCCAAATAGTAGTAAAGGTCTTGTGAGCTACCAAATCAAAGATCCCCTATCTTATAATAGTATGATGACAGCTGCTAGCACTAATCACGTCCCATACTAATGTGTGAGAATCACAGATACATAAATAAATAAATCATGTGCTGCGCTATCCCCTTAATGATCTGCTGAACCTGCAGCAAAAAACCTAAAAAACAAAATTGTCACTAAAGTGATATGCCTAAAAATTCCAAGAATAAAAAAATATATATATATAAAATACATTTCATAAAATATAAATATTGATACAAAAGTGATCCATAAAGTGCTCAGGTGCATATAGGTCCGTGATACTCTGACCACCCAGGGTCAGTTTTCAGCGTCCTGAAAGATGATATGTATATGTAATATACATATGTAAAAAGAATATGTAAAAAGGAAATCAAGGATGCAAAAATTCAAAACGAAGGGCAGATTGCAAAAGATAGTAGGAGAAACCCCATACAATTCTTCAAATATATTAATAGTAAAAAGGTCAGGTCTGAGCATGTAGGCCCTTTACAAAATAATCTAGAGTGGGTGACTGAGGACAAAGAGAATACTTTCTTCAGCTCTGCGTATACAAAAGAGCATGGGGGAGCTCATGTCCATAATGGGGGTGGTACTGACACAGCCCTGAATGATCCACAATGGCTCAAAAGTGATATGGTCCAGAAATATTTAGACAGAATAAAGGTGGATAAAGCACCTGGACCTGATGGCATCCACCCACGGATCCTAAAAGAATTGAGCTCTGTAATTTCAAAGCCATTGTATCTAATTTTTAGGGACTCATTAATGACGGGAATAGTACCACTAGATTGGCGCAGGGCGAATGTGGTGCCTATATTTAAAAAGGGATCAAAGTCTTTACCAAGTAACTATAGACCTGTTAGTTTAACTTCTATAGTCGGGAAGATACTGGAGCGTTTAAGACCACATAGACGAGTTCTTGCTGGAAAAAAAAGCATTTTAAGTAACAGACAGCATGGATTCATGAAAGACAGAAGTTGTCAGACAAACCTGATTTCTTTTTATGAAGAGGTAAGTAAACCTTGGACAGAGGGGTGGCTGTGGACGTGGTATACTTGGATTTTGCAAAAGCGTTTGAAACAGTTCCCCACACACGGCTAATGTGTAAGGTAAAGTCTACAGGCTTGGAAATATCAGTTTGTAAATGGAGAGAAAACTGGCTAAAAGACAGAATTCAGAGAGTAGTGGTTAATGATTCTTACTCTGAATGGTCTGAAGGTTACCCCAAGGTTCAGTGCTGGGACCCTTACTTTTTAATACCTTTATAAATGATATTGGGTCTGGGATCAAAAGTAACATTACGGTCTTTGCAGATGACACCAAGCTATGCAGTGGAATAACGTCCTTACAGGATGTCTCTAATTTACAAGCCGACCTCAATGCACTGTCTAATTGGGCGACTATGTGGCAGATGAGGTTTAATGTTGAGAAATGTAAAGTTATGCACTTGGGGGCTAAGAATATGCATGCATCATACATGCTAGGGGGAGTACAACTGGGGGAATCCGTGGTGGAGAAGGATCTGGGAGTTTTGGTAGATCATAAGCTCAATAATAGCATGCAATGCCAAGCTGCGGTTTCCAAAGCGAGCAAAGTCCTTTCTTGTATTAAGAGAGGTATGGACTGCAGAGAGATAGATATAATTTTACCTCTGTTCAAATCATTAATAAGACCTCATCTGGAATATGCAGTTCAGTTTTGGGCACCCGTTCTTAAAAAGGATATCAGGGAACTGGAGAAAGTGCAGAGAAGGGCAACCAAACTGATAAGAGGCATAGAGGAACTCAGCTATGAGGAAAGATTAGAGGAACTGAATTTATTCACTCCTGAGAAGAGGAGAATAAGGGGGGATATGATCAACATGTTCAAATATATAATGGGTCCATATAGTGAACTTGGTGTTGAGTTATTCTTTTTACAGTCAACACAGAGGACACGAGGGCACTCTTTATGTTTAGAGGAAAAGAGATTTAATCTCCAAATACGGAAAGGTTTCTTCATAGTAAGAGCTGTGAAAATGTGGAATAGACTAGAGGTGGTTCTGGCCAGCTCAGAAGATTGCTTTAAGAAAGGCCTGGATACTTTCCTAAATGTACATAATATAATTGGGTACTAACATTTATAGGTAAAGTTGATCCAGGAAAAATCCGATTGCCTCTTGGGGGATCAGGAAGGAATTTTTTCCCCTGCTGCAGCAAATTGGAGCATGCTCTGCAGGGGTTTTTTGCCTTCCTTTGGATCAACTGTGGGTATAAAATTGGGTATATTGGATTGTACGATATATATTTTTTTATTTATTTATTGTTTTTAAGGTTGAACTGGATGGACTTGTGTCTTTTTTCAACCTCACTAACTATGTAACTATTTAACTATGTAACTATGTAAAGATAATAAACTTGATAGGTGACTGTGAATATAGCGATCTTCAGTAGTGATTACACTCAGGTGCTCCCCACTCCAAGATAATGGTCACCTACCTCAGAGCGTGTGACCTCGCAATTAAGTTTGGTCAGTAGACACTTTTGAATTGTCAAAACGGATTCCAGGTCAGGTTGCAAGGTCCAAATACTGCTCAAAGATGTGGCATCCTCATATATAAATATCAAAAAGAGACTTCCATAGTGTAATAACGCTTTAAAAGATGGGTCTGGTGCGTTAGTGCACCGCTCTATAGCATGCCTTAATGGCGCCAAGCCGTAGATGAGATTTTGTTCTCCTACTCCATATGACAGACCAGCTGCCTCCTGCGCCGTCCAGTCCCCTCCCCTACGCGTGTCAATATTTCCCTTGATCCCGCAATCTCGTCCACAGCTTGGCGCCATTAAGGCATGCTATAGAGCGGTGCACTAATGCACCAGACCCATGTGAGTACCCTTTGTTTGCATTAAATAAAATCTTTTAAAACGTTATTACACTATGGAAGTCTCTTTTTTATATTTATATATGAGGATGCCACATCTTTGAGCAGTATTTGGACCTTGCAACCTGACCTGGAATCTGTTTTGAAGATTCAAAAGTGCGTACTGACCAAACTTAATTGCGAGGTCACACGCTCTGAGGTGAGCCGCCATTACCTTGGGGTGGGGAGCACCTGAGTGTAATCACTACTGAAGATCGCTATAATCACAGTCACCTATCAAGTTCATTATCTTTAGATTAAGGACACTGAAAACTTAACACTTTATTACTTTAGCTAACAATTTAGTTTTTTAGGTTTTTTGCTGCAGGTTCAGCATATCATTAAGGGGATAGCGCAGCACATGATTTATTTATTTATCTGGGTTATAGTCCAACCACAAAATGTGATATTTTCATGGCATTTACACTTCTGCACGTAGAGGAAACCTGTATTGATAGAATGGTAATAGTGCTGATATTTAGGAGACTAACCAACAGATATACAGTATGATGGAAGGTAGAACCTGGGGAGTTCTTAAACCTTTTGGGATGCGTTGGTATTTCCTACCCGTCATGAAGTTTTGGTGTTCCTGTCTACAAGAAATATAAGAAACCATGTGATTTAACTGCTCAAAATCTTTCTAAAGCTGTAATATCACTTTTGAGTGGTGTAATGGTGTTAAAAGGGTATTTCTGTATCTTACCTCTTTGCCGTTTGAACGTCTTACATTTTGTATTGAATCCAAATAAATAACTGATGTTTTTTAGGAAAAAAAAGGTAGATGATAGTAGACATGAACACTCTCAATCATGTTTATAAATGCCTCAGAGGGTGATGACATGTGAGCCCATGCATCACCTTTCAGCTGCATTTTGCACCGATCTTTACAAATAAAAAATTGTTTTCTAGTACCATTTACAGTATAGTCATCAAAAACTCAATTTTGGGTGGAGTAAATGGCGCAGAAGTTTCCAATAGTCCTTAACATGCTAGTAAAATCACAATAAATGAATTTGGACTCTTATCTTTTGGTCTGGCACTCCTTCCTTTATGCATGTTCATCGAACCAGTCCGTGTTTGATAGAAGTACATTATATAGACTAGCTAAATTCTAATGCCCTGTACACACGGTCGGATTTTCCGACGGAAAATGTGTGATAGGACCTTGTTGTCGGAAATTCCGACCGTGTGTAGGCTCCGTCACACATTTTCCATCGGAATTTCCGACACACAAAGTTTGAGAGCTTGCTATAAAATTTTCCGACAACAAAATCCGTTGTTGGAAATTCCGATCGTGTGTATACAAATCCGACGCACAAAGTGCCACGCATGCTCAGAATAAATTAAAAGACAAACGCTATTGGCTACTGCCCCATTTATAGTCCCGACGTTCGTGTATTACGTCGCCGCGTTCAAAACGATCGGATTTTCCGACAACTTTGTGTGACCGTGTGTATGCAAGACAAGTTTGAGCCAACATCCGTCGGAAAAAATCCATGGATTTTGTTGTCGTAATGTCCGATCAATGTCCGACCATGTGTACGGGGCATTAGAGTCCAAGGATTCATGTAGAATCACTAAATCCTCAAAGAGGTATCAAACCCAAAACCAAAAATGTATTAAATTGCAGTTTACCAATCATTGGATTTTGTGACTGCATCTGTTTTCTTTTTTAAGTCTTTTTACCTCACCAGGTTTCACCCGGTGATCTGACCAGTAACACACCTCCTGTACTAGTGGCGGTTCACACAGGAGTGACCTGTCAGATGACTGTCATCCTGACACGTTGCGCCCCATGCAGTACAATGGAACTGTTCTAATAGGAGCGATTTAAGTCGCTCCGACTTAGAAAAAAGTTCCTGTACTACTTTGGGGGTTCGAAGCAACTTGCAATAAAGAAGTTGTTTGCAAGCTGCGCTGAGGTCGCACTGTGCGGGGCGGCTTCAGAGTCGGACGACTTTGAAGTCGCTCCTGTGTGAACAGGCACTTCGAGAGCCTACACTCTGGATGAAGGAGCAACAGAGACACCCTTGGACAGCAGCATTGTCAGTCTGGGGGGAGGGGGATGTTTTATCAAATTTATATTTATTAACAAATTAAAGCCAAACTCTGGCTAGCACTTTATAAAAAGTTACAGCAATCGGTTTTTCTTCTTTCTTTTTTTTTTTAATAAAGGTTTTACATAAATAAAAGCTGACTATTGTAAGCTAAGCACCCCTGTCAGTGTCAATTGGTTTGTCTCAGTTATCTAACTGCTACATCTGCAGTACAGTTTGTTCTGTTGTAAAAAAACAGACTTACTGGCTTGATCACCAGGTGAAAATAAAAGAAAAAAAGCCCAAAAAAAAAAAACAAATGCAGCCATCACACCTAAGAATTAATAGGCTGCAATATAATAAATGTTCGCTTTTGGGTTTTGAACTGCTTTAAAGTGGTTGTAAAGGCAGAAGGTTTTTTATCTTAATGCATTCTATGCATTAAGATAAAAAGCTTTCTGTGTGCAGCAGCCTCCCTCAGCCCCCTAAAACTTACCTGAGGCCCATCTCAATCAAGCAATGTTGCACGAGAGACTCGGCTGTCTGGGACTCCCCTCCTCATTGGCTGAAACAGCAGCAAAGCACTACATTGGCTCCCACTTCTGTCAATCATGGATGTGTGGTCAAAAAATTTTGCTTAGGGTGAACACACTGGGGTTAATTTACTAAAGGCAAATAGGCTGTTCACTTTACAGTGGAAGTTGCACTTCGCATGGGAATTATGCAAAGAGCTTAGTGAACGTGGTGAAATTGCATTAATAGGGTTCATGTTAAATTACCAGTAGCCAGACATTTTGTTGACTATTCGCATTTAAATCCCAACTCAAATACATGGTTATAGATCATGTAGTACCACCTAGACAGGGCAGCAACAGGGAACTCATACTCACGTACAAATAAATACAATAGATCCATAAACTCAATACTATATACCCTAGAGGATACATGTGGATTTTGATATGTATTTGTTTTTAAAAATAAAGGGTACATTATTTTTATTATTTTTTATTTCATTCCTTTTGCTTCAGTAATATCAAATAGAATACTTTCTTTGTGTGGATAATGTGACTGAATAGTTCTATATACTGAAAGTTACTTTGCCGGTCTTGTCATTGTTTGTTAACTTTAAAGCGTTAAGTAGAATGTTTTGTTCTCTAGTCACTGGCATTTTTTTGTATTGACAGTTATATTTGATTATATTGTTTATATGGGTAACTATTACACTTTGACATTTTCCTTCATGGAGCATGGAGATTATTTTGTAATTAACTTTAGATGTGTGTCAAACTTTAGGAAGGGCTGAAATAATCCTGAAACTGTCACACACGTCTGGCTTTTTGGTGGAGTTTCGAATATGCTGTATTGATGATTCATTAATTAAAGATTTGAAGAGCTCTGTGCTGCAACCTACAATATATATATATATATATATATATATATATATATATATATATATATATATACACACACACACTCACACAGGTATACACACTGTATATAAAAGATACTCATGCTGCAGTTCGGCATGGGCAGAAGCAGTGGCGGCTGTTGCTTAATATTTTGGGGGGGCGGCAAACAAACCTGCCCCCCTCCATGCGTGCAGGAGACAGATGGCGACGATCAGTGAAACCCCCCACGGGAGACAGACGGTGGCAAACAGTGACTCCTCCCACCCGCAGGTGATGGACAGCGGCGATCAGCCCCTCCCCCCCCCCCCCCCCCCGTGGGAGATGAATGGTGGAGATCAGTGGCCTTACCTTAGGAGGCCAATGCTGCTCCTCGCTCCAGGGAAGTGCCAGGGTCATTTCTTCTCCTCTGGCTTAATAGAAAGTGGGTCCTGAGACCAATAGGGTCTCAGGGCCTGCTTCCTGATTGGCCAAGAGGAGAATCAGGAAGACAATAGTGAATATTAATTCGCTATTGTCACACAACTTGGTGGGCTCAGGGCGCAGTGCTCTGCCCCCCCAACTCACCCTTTTTTGAAGGTAATTAGAGCCTCAAACTCTAATCATGTGCTTAAAAAAAAAACCCTATTGAAATCCACGCATACGGGGCTCTGCTTGTAGATTATGGTCCGGGCGCATGGATTAGGGGGGGTCGCCACTGGGCAGAAGCAACCAGAGAAAGGCTGATGATGTAACTGTTGGTGTTGGTAGGGAATAGAAATCACACACTAAGGCCGCGTACACACAATCAGAACGTCAAGAAAGCGGTGACGTATGACACGTATGATGAGCCGAGAAAAATGAAGTTCAATAGCCAGTGCGGCTCTTCTGCTTGATTCCGAGCATGCGCGGAACTTTGTGCGTCGGAATTGTGTACACACGATCGGAATTTACGACAACGGATTTTGTTGTTGGAAAATTTGGGAACCAGATCTCAAATTTTGTGTGACGGAAATTCCGATGGAAAATGTCCGATGGAGCCTACACACGGTCGGAATTTCTGACAACAAGCTCCCATCGAACATTTTCCGTCGGAAAATCCGACCGTGTGTACAGGGCATTATGATATAACTGGTGAGAGTAGAGAATAGAAATCACACATACACACATAGGTGGAACTAGATTGGCTTGTGTTTTTTTTCAACCTTATAAACTATGTAACTATGCTGAGAACCTTAAGACTCTGTTCAGATTGGTGCATTTTTGCCACTCTAAAACACACTTTTCCAACACGACAAAAGTGCATAAAAACATTGCCCCTCTTCACAGACCTGGTTCACGCTCTAGAAGCAGCGTCTAGCTTCTGTGATTAGTAAAGGCTACTCTCACTTCTTTAGCTTTACTACTGATCATTCACTATGGGGGTTAGCCTCTTAAAACAACAGTGAGGCACAAAGAGCTGAGAAAGGGTGAGGCTAAGCCAGTGATCATGGAAGCGTCCATTAAAAATAACCTTAATTCTCACGTGGCAATTAGAAACCCTCAGATTGGTGGGGGTTCTAGACAAGACCCTCAATGCTTTCATTTCTAGATCACTGAGTATAGGAAGAATACTGCATGTAGGGTACACCTTCTATGAGCCACCTTGCTAACAGGGGGAAAAAAACAGACAATACAAACAGGAAATATCACAGCCACAGCTTTGTAGCTTTACACACCATCATTTGTAAAACCCATAGTTGCCAACAGTCCCGATTTTCCCGGGACAATCCCGATTTTGGGACCCTCGTCCCGATTGGAGAGTGTCCCGAATCGGGATTTTCCATAAGGAAAATCGGGAATGTTGTTTTTTTTTTTTTTTTTTGGAGCAGCGGGCTCCAGCAAAATGGCGGCCGGTGCCGCCGCTCTCTCTTCCTCTAGTGTTCAGTGGAGAGGGGAAGGGGGCTCGATCCGTGCAGCCAATGAAGCGCCTTCTTTAGCTGCACAGCCCCTCCCCTCTCCACTGAAGCGAGCAGAAGACACGGCGTCATCGCTGTGTCTTGATGAAAGCTCCCAGCCCCGTACTGCGCAAGCGCTGAACCTGCGCAGTACAGGGGGTCCTCCATTGCTGAGTGGAACTTTCTCGGCAGAACACTGGCCGCTCCTGCACTGAGCGGGGGCTGGGCTGCATTGAGGGGGGCTGCACTAACAGAGGGGGGCTGCACTGAGGGGGGGCTGCACTAACTGAGGGGGGGCTGCACTAACTGAGGGGGGGGCTGCACTGAGGGGGGGCTGCACTAACTGAGGGGGGCTGCACTAACTGAGGGGGGCTGCACTAACTGAGGGGGGGCTGCACTGAGGGGGGGCTGCACGAATAGAGGGGGTCTGCACTAATAGAGGGGGGCTGCACTAATAGAGGGGGGGCTGCACTAATAGAGGGGGCTGCACTAATAGAGGGGGGGCTGCAATAATAGAGGGGGGCTGCAATAATAGAGGGGGGCTGCAATAATAGAGGGGGGCTGCACTGAGGGGGGGGTCTGCACTGATGGAGGGGATCTGCACCGATGGAGGGGGTCTGCACTGAGGGGGTCTATACAGACTCTGGTGGGGGCACCTGATGCAAGGACAGACTCTGCCGGGGGCATATGATGCAAGGACAGACTCTGCCGGGGGCACCTGATGCAAGGACAGACTCTGCTGGTGGCAGGCGACGTGGCAGGTGACACGCTCAGGGATCCCACTGATTCGGCATTATGGTGAGTTGAATGATATAATTTTTATATTACAATGTAATAATAGAAATAATGCGCTTCAATCATCCTGACACCATAACAACCATGGTGCCGGGATGATTGAAGCGTTAACACCAGGCGTTTGGAGTATCTTTATCTGCTGATTGTTAAACTTTCTAGAATACACATATTTCTATTGTGTAGGATCTGGGGCTGCTGTCCCGTCATTTCCCTCTCCCCCTTTCCTTCTCCCCCTTTCCTTCTCCCCCTTTCCCTCTCCATCCCTCATTCATCTCAGACTCTAACCACACCCTCTTGAGCCACGCCCATTTAAGCCACGTCCACTTTCACGTAAGCCACGCCCACTTTTAATGTAAGCCACGCCCACTTTTCACGTAAGCCACGGCCATTTTCGCCGCGGCGCGCTTCGCGCACCGCACTTATCTATTTTTTCTAAGCCACGCCTACAGACGAATGCCCCGCCCCCTAATTATTGTACGGCCAAAAAAGTGTCCCACATATTTTTTTTTCAATGTTGGCAACTATGAAAACCCTTACCCCAACATTTCATATTCCTGATATGTGCCTGCTGTACCATGTACTTGTATGAAAAAGTATACTATTCTTTTTGCATTGAAAAAAAAAAAAAAGAAAACAACTATTCCCCTATAAATATATAATAAAATGTAACTGTTTACATCACTGTGTTGCAGGGGCTCTGTGTTTTGAAAAGTCCTGCACAAAAGGTGCAATGGAAGATGCACAAATAACGCACCTTCCAATTTAAGTCAATGGGAGCGCATCAAAAGTGCATCAAAAACACAGTGCGTCTGCATTTTTGGTGCATTTTTTGAGTCACGTGCCCATGTTTCACATGTGCGTGCTGGGAGTCAAGAAACCAGAAAGCACACAGTAAAAACACAATATGCGTTTTTAAAAAGCACATACTGCATTTTTAAATGAACCAATGTGAACATGCCCTGAGGGCTTATTTACACTAGGTTAGCCGTATGAAGGGTGATCAAGGGTGATTTCCTTTTAATAGGGCATTTGGCAGGTGGTAAGGAGGTGTTATGTTGCCTTCTCACCCCTTGTTTTAACCCCTAAAAGCCCCCAACCACTGCATGCATTACATGTGGTTGCAGTGCAGTTGTGGCGTGGCCCTATTCCCTTAAATAGTGCCTTTGGCAAATCAACCCCATTATGCCACACATTCCTTTTATTGAAACACAAATATGGCTACAGACTAGTTATTTAAAAAAATGGTTTTGGAGTTAAGTATTTCTATTGAATAGACAAGTAAGCAATATTACACCCGGGTTGACGGAATGTAGTTTATATTAGCCATCTACTCAAAATCCTCTTTTTGTTCTAAAGTAATCTTCTGAATGACATCTTAAGTATCCATGCCCTGTAATAATACTTCATGACAAGGGTACAATCACACCTGACAGTCTAGGTAATCATAAAATAGAAGGAGGTAGTTACTGCTATTATGTACAAGAAGTGGCCTCAGAGTGACACAGTAATGGCAGATAAAAATTACAGTACATTGCCCACTCTAATCATTCAATTTTCCAGTCGGCTTCAGCATTCCAGTATACACACATTTCCTTCTTTCAAGTTTTCCATATAGCTTTTTTTTATTTATTTTTTATGCAAACCTATTTTTTTTTAATTATTTCATTTTTTTTATTATTGCTCTAGCAGATACTTTGGATATGGAGTATAATTTTGCTCTCAACAGCTGCAGATTTTTACTTGATGATTATGATATCACCGTCATGATTAGGTGGTTTAGTACACCTAGGCAAAGAAGCCTCTAAAACAGAAAGGGGACTTCCCTGTAAATACCATTTTGCATGGAAAGCCTTAAAGTTTTTTTTCCACACACACTGGGTTCCAACTAAAGAGGCATATACAACAGAACACCAACAACAAAACGTAGGGCCTGTGTCTATGGTCTTTTGTTCACTTCAGATGGATGCTGTATTCCCATAAAAGTAAATGCAAAACCCTCTTAAAAGCAAGTCAACTGCAGGCCAAAGCATCTCCAACTGTTGCCACAGCTCTTGTGCTGCTCAGTTGCACCTTAATGTGTATTGCATGAAGTAAGCCCGTTTATACGGAATAGGCTGTCAATGCATCACAAGGCAGATAAAAAACAGGCATACACCATTTTACCATTACCGCACACCACAAAGCATGTGCCATGCATTGAAGTGTGCTGCAGTGTGGATAAAACTGACTTAGTTCACTAGAGTGACATTCAAAATTAAGGGCACAGCAACACAGAATGTTTTACTGTGCATTAAATTGAATAGGCCCTAACCAATGGAAAGTATTGCTTAACCCTACTGGGTCATCAGCATTGAGTTTGTACTTTGGTCTTCAGTTGGGT
Organism: Aquarana catesbeiana; assembly: GCF_042186555.1. NCBI lineage: Eukaryota > Metazoa > Chordata > Amphibia > Anura > Ranidae > Aquarana > Aquarana catesbeiana. The sequence continues at coordinate 365,602,003 of NC_133326.1, read as the reverse complement.
ATCTTACAAGAGACGCTGCAAATCTGTACATAAAATACATGCATAATTATTTCTAGGTAGATGTTACAATAAAAAAGTAAAACAATATATTCACAGAACATAGACTATAACTTCCCTTTAGAGAAAACCTATGCCAGGGGAAACATGTAGGTTGCCCAATCCTTTTAACCTTTTAACCTTTTAACCACTTGCCGACCAGTCGCTGCAGTTGTACTGCGGCAACATGGCTCGGCTGCGCGAATCGCCGTTATGTTACGCCGGAGCCGATGCAAGTGCCCATCACCGCCGGGCTCCCGCGATCGTTCAGGGCATATGGGGAACCGGGATCTGTGTGTGTAAACACACAGTTTCCGGTTCTCTGAGGAGAGAACAGACAGATAGTCTGTTCAAACAGAGTATGAACAGCGATCTGTCATCTCCCCTGTATAGTCCCATCCCCCCTTCAGTTAGAAAACACACAAGGACACACTTAACCCTTTCACTGCCCCCTGGTGGTTAACCCCTTCACTGCCAGTGACATTTTTACAGTAATCAATGCAATTTTATAGCATTGATCGCTGTAAGAATGCCTATGGTCCCAAAAATGTGTCAAAATTGTCCGACATGTCCGCCATAATGTTGTAGTCCCGATTAAAAATCACGGATCGCCGCCATTACTAGTAAAAAAAAATTAATAATAAAAAAGCCATAAAAATATCCCCTATTTTGTAGACGCTATAACTTTTGCGCAAACCAATCAATATACGCTTATTGCAATTTTTTTTTACCAAAAATATGTAGAAGGATACATATCGGCCTAAACTGAGGAAAAAAAAAATTTTTATATATTTTTGGGGGATATTTATTATAGCAAAAAGTAACAAATATTGCGTTTTTTTCAAAATTGTTGCTCTGTTTTTGGTTTATAGCGCAAAAAATAATCAAATACCACTAAAAAAAGGATGTCAATTTTGTTTGGGTACAGCGTCGCACGGCCGCGCAATTGTCAGTCAAAGCGACGCAGTGCAGAATCGCAAAAAGTGCTCTGGTCAGGAAGGGGGTAAAATCTTCCAGGGCTGAAGCGGTTAAAAAGTTAATTTGCTGGGTGACATGCTGGTTTTTTGGCAGTCGTTTGAGTTGCTGGCCTAGAACAAGTATGCAGCTCAGCAGTTCACTTCTCTTGTTGCCTGCATGCTCCATCCCAGAACCAAGAAAGTACTGGACCTGCCTGATAGCCAAGCTACTAGCATTTACATGAAGAAGTCAGTAATTGCAGCTTACCACTTGTTCTCAGTACAGGTTTCTTTTAAAGCAAATACTTGAGCTTTCTGAATAAACATTCAAAAAACAGTACTAAAGATTGAAAGATATTATATCAATAAGAAAGAAGAGTTCTCTAGAACAGTGAACTACAGCTGTAGAATAGCTGTGATTCAATCAATGTATTCAGTGGCAACAGATTAAGGAAACAAATCATAATTAGCTCATTGCTCAGTCTTTGCATAAATCACATTAAGATCTAATTGCCAAAGCTGGTATTATTGCAAGCTCATCTCTTTCCTGCTTTAGTACTTGTTTGAACAAGCACGATTTGACTTATTATCACATCCACCAAGAAGTGGTATGTTTGTTTAGTGTATTATTTGGATGCACACATGTTGCTGGAGGGAATGCAGGCAGGATACAGTAATAGGACAATTACTGACACTTACACAAACGATGCTGCTCTCCTTTTTTTGCGGGGGTTATGAGAAATGACCCTCCCCAAACAAGAAAGTATGCTAAACCTGTAGGTAAATTAAAAGAACCAGAATCTTCAGTGGAATACTGGGTTTCACAATGAAGTTGGCAGTAACTGTACCTAAGACAGGGCCCCTGTGAAAAGAGGGGATTCCGTTCCTGGCAAATGAATCAGTAATCTAAATAAAAAAGAACTATTGCAACCAGCATTTAACCATAAGTATACAAATGCACGCCAGTATACTGTAGAAATAATACATGCTTTGTATAAGAAGAAATATACTGTACTGTATAGTTATTAATAAAGATACCTCCAGATGAATGTTGTAGCAAAGTCTGGTTGCAGGGGCCCCTGATGTGGCATCTGTTTTTGTGTAAGAGACCTGAATACAAGATCAGCAGTCATTGGGAATCCTCAACTGTTGTCCTACCAGCCTGGAATGGAACTTCTCTCTAGCAGGAACTGAGGTGTGGCACTGGAACTCAAGAGTCAGCCTATCTACTCTGCAATTTAGTCCCTCCGTAGCAGTTTCTAATCTGGCATTCAAGCGGACCTCTACCTACCAGAAGTGGGCATCAAATGCCTGGCTCTAGCCGATGTTCCTATTGAGCTCTAAGCTAAAACTGGCTATAGAATATCAGACCAGAAGGGACAGGGTTAACTAGAATAACAGGAGATGCATATAAACTATTTTGCAATAAACAGGTTCACCTACTAATTTACTGGAACATGACCACTACACATATACAGTGGCACAGACCTAGCTATCTGGCACTGTGCATGTGAGATAACAACAATAGGGCAGAGGCTTGTCTGTTACTAGGATTCAAAAATATTCTGAAGAAGCTATAGGCAGCTGCAGTTAAACTATTGGGACATAGGAACACTTGCATAAAAGTATCTGCTTCTGACCTGGGTGAAAATACAGCAGCAGTAGCAGCCCCTGTGTATGTAGGCCATCTGGCTCAGTTTCCTGTCTCTCTCTTCACTTCCTCCTTCTGGGTTTTTCAAAGCCCCTCCCCAAGACAAGAAGTGTTAATAAATCATTATACAAATCACTATGATATTAGAAGGTAAAAGTAGTGTGCAGCAAACCCCTACACATGCAAAATAGACACACATTTTAGCAATTTATGGGGCCTATCTCTAATGGTCTGAATTGATATTATGCCAGGTTTTTCATGAGAATATTATTTGTGTGGCTTGTTTATATGGCTTCTCTGGGTAGTATCTCCACTCATTTTTGGCATAGGGTGTCCAATGCTGGCCATACACATATAGGGTAGATTTTCAAACGAACATTCATACAAAAATTCCCACCATGGTGATAGCAAATCAAAAGACCGTTCCTAAAAAGAAAAATTTTGAACAATTTTCTATTAGTGTATGGCCAGCTAAATGTGAAAATACCCTTACACTGAAGTTAACCTTTAATAAAAAATACTTTTCACAATTTCTGTGCAAGAAAAACTTACCAGTAATTTGATCACCTTTTGTTTTTTCAGAGCTGGTTCACACGGGGGCCACTTGTCAGGCGGCCTAGCCGCCTGACAAGTCGCCTCCCGTTCTGTACAATGGAACCATTCTAATCGGAGCGACGCAAGTCGCTCCGACTTAGAAAAAAGGTTCCTGTACTACTTTGGGGGCGACTTGCATAGACTTCTATACAGAAGTCGTCTTGCAAGTCACCGCGGCAGTCGTGTGCAGGTCGCCTCGGTGAGGCGACCTGCAAGTCGTGCCGCTTCTAATGTGAACCGGCGCTTAATGATTGTTTTTTTCTCTTAACTTTTCAGGAGAAAGGAGTGAAACAGGGCGTGTAATAGATATAAAAATGCTATACACTAGTCACACAGATTTTAAGGTTGTTATTGCTTCTTTTACATAGTTCAGAAACTGTGTGTCATGCCTGTAATTATCATTTTACAACATCGCAATGTTTATTGTTATTTTCCTTGTTCTGCACTTACAGCGACCCTACCATTATCATAAAAGACATCAACAGCAGACAACCCTGTTATACAATAGACTTAAAACCAACCTGTCTGGCAGGTGGCAAAACAAATCTTTAGTTGCTTAAAGAACTACAGGGGCTGTCAGTGGTGGCTGGTGCTCAAAATTTTTTGGGGGGGCAGCACAAACTAACAATACCCCCTCCCCGCAGGAGATGAACAGTGGCAGTCATCCCCCCACCCAACCCCCCGGTGGCGATCACCCAACACCCCCCCGTGCTTGCAGATGACGGATGGCGGCGATTCCCTGTGAATGTGCATGTGAATGATGCCTTACCTTATGAAGGCAGGGGGAAGGAAGAGCCAGGGCCGCTCTGACCGATTTTCCTGGTGAGCACACAGAGAGACATTCTCCTCCCGGTGTCTTGCCGAATAAGTTCCTTCGGCGGATAAGTTCCCCCCCTGTACTGCGCAGGCGCAGCGCCTGCGCAGTACCAACTAGTAACAGCCGCCGGAGATAACCGAAGCTAAAAATCCACAATCAGCTGTACACGGCGCCTGCGCTCTGGGTCCAGGTTCCTTCCCTACCATCCAAGTGGACCTAGAGGGGGAATCTAAAAGAGCCGAGCGCAGCGAGGCTGTGCCCGAAGCGTGGCGAGCGAAGCGAGCCCGCGAGGGGCCCTCTTACAGGCGCCGTCTACAGCTGATTTGGACCTATTCCCCTTCGGCTATTTCCGCCGGATCCTACTGCGCAGGCGCTGCGCCTGCGCAGTAGAGGGGGTCCTTATCCGCCGAGTGGAACTTTCTCGGCAGAACACCGGCCGCACAGGTACTGGAAGTGTCTCCTGAGACACGATTGGCCAAAAGGGGCTTCCTGATTGACTGGAAGGAGAATGAGAAAGACAATAGCGAATATTCAAACAGCAAAATATATACTCAAAAACGAGCATGGATAACAGGCATTGACAATGTTACAGGTACGCAGTTCTGAACATCGACAAATCAGGGCCTGACGTCAAGTGGATATAGCGATCACTGACGCATTTCAGGGGAGAACCCCCTTTCTCAGAGGCTAAGCAGGCAATGGCTGCTCACATGTGAGGTCTCCTCTATATATGTGTGTGTCTGTGCATCCCAGTCACCACCAGCACCCACCCACACAAAACACACCCACCTACACAAGTCACGCCCACCTACAATGTAGGGCCCTCCCTAACTGCACCCAATCGCTAGAATGTAGCACCGTAGAGATTAAGGCCAGTGACCCCATACATGCATGGCCAGTGATTGAATTGGTGAATAATCATAATCCTAATGGACTGGTGAGGAATACATGGGGAGGCTGTTTGGCCTACCCCTAACCTTTTCGAACTCTTCATCGACTTTAACAAGTTTGTACGTAATCTTACTGTGTAGCGTCATTTTAGGCTGAAGGAACTCAATGGATTAGTTGATGAGCACCCTGTGACGACGGTTCCTTCTTCCTCTATGGAGCCTCTAGACCAGTGGTTCTCAACTCCAGTCCTCAGGACCCACCAACAGGCCAGGATTGCAAGATAGCTGAAATACATCACAGGTGATATCACTTGCTGCTCAGTGATTGCAGTATTCTAGTCTGCAACTCCCCAAGGTAATACTTAAAATCTGGCCTGTTGGTGGGTCCCGAGGACTGGAGTTGAGAACCACTGCTCTAGACGAAGGAATATTAGAGATTCTGGAGGAACTATATATAGAAGGAGGCCATGAGTGTACTAATGAGATTCCCCCCTGACCTTTGAGGGTGGGATTATCAACACTAGCTTTAGACCTAGATCGAGCTTCTACCCTCACTGGAACAAGGGTAATTTTATACCCACCTTTTATGAGGTTGTGATGGAAGAGTTTAGAAGGATTTGTGGAAGTAATACTCAGAAATACAACAAGGGCCATGAAGCATTTCTGGATGGCCCTCTGAGTAGCCTGAGAAAAAACTCAGATATTATAATAAGAAAAGCAGAGGCTTGGTCATACAAGACAGGGACCAATATTTGGAGGAAGCGTTCAGATTGATCGGTGACTCCAATATATACGAAAGGCTCACTTGGGACACTACGGCTATTTATAACACTGAGCTCAAAGAGCTTCTGGATAGAGCACTAGTCAATCAGGTTATAACCAAGAGTGAGTACCTATTCTTATATTCCAAACATCCGGTGGTCCCCTACTTCTACCATATCCCCAAAATACATAAGGGTATGGAGAAGCCCCCAGATAGACCAATCATTGCGGGAATGGAGCAAACCTTGGTAGCTATATCGACCATTTTCTCCAGGGGTTGGTAACAAATCTGCCATCATTTATTAAGGATTCGAGCCATGCCCTGGAGATACTTAGCACCTATACATGGGAGAAAGGATTCAGATGGCTGTCTTTGGAAGTAGCGTCTTTGTACACATCCATCCAGCATGAATTCGGCTTGAGAGCCATCGAGTATTATCTGGCAGAAGCACACCTTTTTAATCCTGTGAAGCCCAATTCCTCTATGAGTGTATTGAATTTACTTTGACTCATAATTATTTTATGTTCATGGATGGCTTTTACAGGCAGGTGAAGGGCACAGCCATGGGTGCCAGGTTCGCTCCCAGTTATGCAAATTTATTTATGGGATACTGGGAGCTCAACTACATTTGGGTGAATAACCCATTCGGAAGGAACCTGGTACTGTATGCACGATACATCGATGATGTTCTCAATTCTTACCTTCATGCCCGTAGTCATCACCACCCTAGATGGATTCGTAATGTCCCATTTGGCCAGTTTTGTAGACTTAGGCAGACATGCACCCTGAAACATGATTATGAGGAACAAAGTCTTGTCCTAAAGAGTAAATTCAAAGAGAAGGAAGCCTTTCAGAAATATCTTCTGCTGTACGATAATGCTGGTGCTGAGGGAGACAGAATGATAGAACCCCAGATCCTCCCCTTCTTGGGTCCCTCACCAGTGCTCCCGGCCCGGCCCCTCCCTCCTGCAGAGTGCACCCACAGCAGGCAGCTTGCTATGGGGCACCTGAACTGAGCCGCTGCTCTGTGTGTCCATTCAGACACAAAGCTGCGGCTCGGCCCTGCACCCTCTCTCTCTCCTCATTGGCTCACTGACTTTGATTGACAGCAGTGGGAGCCAATGGTGCCTGTTGCCGTGTCTCAGCCAGTCAGGAGGAAGAGTCCCAGGCAGTCGAAGCTCTCATGCAACATCGCTGGAATGAGATGGGGCTCAGGCAGATAGTAAGGGGCTGAGGGGGGCTGCTACACACAGAAGGTGTTTTTTTCTTAATGCATAGAATTCAGAAGGCGCAGGCAGGCGTCTGCGGTCAGTATGGAGTCTGTACCTATCATTAGCATGTCGCAAAGCCTCCTGGACTTGTGCCCAAGTGGAACGAAGACCACGAAGATGCTCCTCTAATGCAGGGATACTCTGCGGAACAAAAGAGTCAGGCAACATGGAAGGTTGGAAACCATAGTTTTCAACGGGGATAATTGGGAAGTTGAATTCAAGGCACTATCGTGAGCAAACTCTGTTATGATGGTCAGAAATATAGCAACGTAGGAATTGCTCCAAGGACCGATTGGCTCGTTCTGCGGCCTCTTTAGACTGCGGGTGATACACAGAGGAGAAAGCAAGCTGAATTCCCAACTGTGGACAAAAGGCTCACCAGAACCAGGACACAAACAGACTACCCCTGTCCAAGACAATCACCTTGGGTAGCCCATGTAAGCGAAAGCTCTCCCGAGCAAAAATGGAAGCCAATTCCTTAGAAGTGGGCAACTTCTTAAGTGGAATACAATGAGACATTTTCGAGAAGCGGTCAACCACCATAAGGATAACTGTGTTGCCCTGGGAGTTGGGTAACTCCACAATGAAATCCATAGACAGGTGGGTCCAGAGCCTGTCTCCATTGGGCATGGGTTGTAGGAGACCCACTGGAAGGTGTTGTGGAGTCTTACTCTGAGCACACACGGAACAGGCAGCTACAAAGTCGGTTACATCAGCACAAAGACTAGGCCACCAGAATTGTTGGGAAATGGCCCAAAAGAATTGATTCTTCCAAGGGTGGCCAGCAGCCTTGGGAGAATGGTAAGTCTTAAGCACGGCAGTACGGAGACTCTCTGGGACAAAGCAGTGGTCATAGGGTTTCTCAGGAGGAGCATGGACCTGAGCAGAAAGAATTTTGTCACCCAAAGGAGAAGTGAGACTGGTGCGAACCGTAGCCAGAATATGATCAGGAGGAATCACTGGAACCCGAACTGACTCCATCTTGGAATTGAAGGAAAATTGTTGTGACAAAGCGTCAGCCCTTACATTCTTAGTACCGGGTAAGAATGAGACAATGTAATTGAAACTTGGCAAGAAAAGAGCCCATCGCGCCCTTCTGGGAGAGAGGTGTTTAGCCTCAGACAAGAATGTGAGATTCTTATGGTTAGTAAGCGAACCGGCACAGTGGTACCTTCGAGGAGATGTCTCTATTCTTTCAGGGCTAAATTGATCGCTAACAGCTCTCTGTCACCAATCTCGTAATTGCACTCCGCAGGTGACAATTTCTTGGAAAAGTAGCCACAAGGATGCATAACGCTCTCAGAGGTAGAAGGTTGAGACAGAAGGGCGCCATCTCCAGTCTCAGAAGCATCAACCTCAAGGATATAAGGTAACATAGGATCAGGATGTGCCAAAACAGGAGCAGAAAGGCAGCAAACAAAGGCAGCCTTGAGACTCTCAAAGGCCCCCAGAATTGTTGGGACTTGGGAAATGCCCCAAAAGAGTTGATTCTTCCCAGGGTGGCTAGCGGCAGTACGGAGACTCTCTGGGACAAAGCAGCGGTCACAAAGTTTCTCAGGAGGAGCATGGACCTGAGCAGCAAGAATTTTGTCACCCAAAGGAGAAGTGAGACTGGTGCGAACCATAGCCAAAATACAATCAGGAGGAATCACAGGAACCAGAACCGAGACTCTCAAAGGTCTTAATGGACTCCGCAGACCAACTCTGTGGGTTACCGTCCTTTCTGGTCATATCAGTCAGGGGCTTGACCAGAGAAGAGAAGTTACGAATAAACTTCTAATAATAGTTGGCAAAGCCAAGAAAACGCTGCAGAGGACGTAAACCGAAGGGTCGGGGCCACTGCAGGACTGCTGAAAGTTTCTCTGGGTCCATCGAAAAACCAGCTGTGGGAATGACATACCCTAGGAATTTAACCTGTTCATGATGGAATTCGCACTTCTCCTATTTACAATAGAGATTGTTCTCTCTTAGTTTCTGAAGCACACGACAGACATCTGTGTGGTGGCTCTCCAGGGACTTGAAAAATATGAGGATATCGTCAAGATAAACCATCACACATAACTGCAACAAATCTCGGAGGACATTGTTAATAAATTCCTGGAAAACTGCCGAGGCGTTAAAAAGGCTAAAAGGCATTACAAGGTACTCACAATGGCCTGTTCTGGTATTAAACACAGTTTTCCACTTGTCACCCTCCTTAATCCTCACGAGATTGTATGCCCCTCTCAAATCAAGCTTTGTGAAAACCGTTACTCCCTTGAGGCAGTCAAATAACTCCGTAATCAACGGAATCGGATAGACATTCTTAATTGTGAAACGATTGAGACCTCTATAATCAATACAAGGTCTGAGTTCACCGCTCTTCTTCTTCACAAAGAAGAAACCAGCACCAGCAGGAGACGAGGATTTGCGGATGAAACCTCGAGAAAGTTTGTCTGCAATATACTCCTTCATGGCCTTATCCTCCAAGACCGACAAACAGTAAACCCGGCCATGAGGGGGTATGGCACCAGGTTGAAGGTCAACTGCGCAATCATACGACCGGTGTAGAGGCAAACTACCGGCTTGACCTTTGTGAAAGATATTGTTAAAATCCTGGTACTCCTCTGGCAGGGAGGAGAGTGAAAAGGTGCACAGGACCTTGGCTACCTTCTGGAAGCATGTCTTACTGCATTGTGGCGACCAGGAGAGAACCTCAGCACGGAGCCAATCAAAAGAGGGGTTGTAACTCTGTAACCAAGGATAACCAATAACCAGTGGAAACTTAGGTGAGGTAATAACTTGGAATTGGATTACCTCATGGTGAAGAGCCCCTATGACCATGGACACTAGAACAGTCTCATGGGATATAAGTGGTGAACCACAAAGAGAAAATAATAAATTCTCTAATATAGTGTTGCCAACATCCCTAAATTACTTATTGTATGATGTTCCCTTAAAAAAGGGGACACAAGTACCCCCGCTACAGTGGGACTTTATGGGTGAACAAGAAGACAAGTGGACCGATAGCCAATCACAGAAAAGCATCCCCGGCCGTCTCCACAGTAACTATGAAGCTGCCAGAAGGCAGATGAAGCATATGCAAAAAGAAATAGGGAAAATATGTATCTATTTATTCAGAGTGAAAGATAACCTTCACTGTTTATGGAAGAAGCTGTCGGGGAAACATCACAGAGGACCCCCAGGGTGAGGAATGCATGGCGCCAGGTCGCCGCATGAAGCAGTGGCAAAGCGTCATGCAGATCTGACCCTCCTGTGCAAACAGCTGCAAAAGCACAAACAGCCTGAGACATATCAAGGGCTGACAGGGCATGCAACATAACGAGGGCCCGCCATCTCCCCCCAAGGAATAGGGAGAGAGACGGGCCCTCGTGCGCCGGGCGGGGATGAACCGAGCCAGGGAGGAAAACACCATGATGACAGAGATATTATTGATATTTTATTTTTTGAAAAGTCAGTTGTATTTGAATAAAAAATCAAATGAGTTGTTATAATGAAAAAATATATCAAACACTGGGTATGCATGGGTGTAACATATAGCCAATGGAGCATAGTTGGAGAAAATAATAATGGGATGGACATAACCTATGACTTAGGTACATGCGTATGTAATATGGCATATAGTATGGAAATATACATTGTCGTGTTATCATCATCCATATCAGTTATATCACATTCAATACAAAGCACATCATTGTAAGGACGAAAATTGCATTGAGTATTGAGTCCTGGAAATGAAGTTGCATTAAGGTCAGCAATCCAGCGGACCTCCCTTTGGAGCAAGATTTTGTTCCAGTCACCACCTCTACTGTCCGGGTGGACTCGATCGAGGATGGTGAATGAAACATGGGGAGACCTACCCGCATGGTGGTCTCAAACATGTCGCCCCAGAGGGAGGTCCGGATTCGCATGTTTCATGCTGGTAATGTGACGTGCTGCTCTCTTAAAGAATTCTAGTTTAGTTTTGCCAATGTAAAAACATTTGCATTGGCAAGTTAGTAAGTAGATGACTTCAGGCGTTTTGCAATTAGCATAGTGTTTGGGTCTATGCATTTTGCCATTTGGTAGTAAAAATTTTGGTTGTGGTCTCTTAGGTTTATTAATATACTTCAAAGCTAGCCCCTTTCTCCTAATATCTATAGTGTTATCATTCTCGATATACACTTAGATATTTGTTTACATATAGATATGTGTCATTTCATACATCAAATGAAACACTTCATTACTCTTCAGGATTCTTCCTTGTGGTCGTGCTGCGATGATCGTCCGATAGGGACCCTTGTGTGGGCTGTTCTGAGCTCGGTTGGGATTCAAATTATTTCATCTCTTTTCAGAATATATTTATATCCTCTTTAACAAACGCCTCTGAAGAAGGGATATTCTCCCGAAACATATCAGGCTAATAGAGGAATTTCATTTTCGGCCCTTGTGTGGGCTGTTCCGAGCTCGGTTGGGATTCATCAATTTGATGGATAGACAGTGACAAATTCTGCAAATAATTTTTTAATTATATACAATTTTCAACATTAAACGCTGGTTTGTATGTTGGACACGTTCATATACTGTAAATGTTGATGGTGCCTGAAAAACTTTCTGAGAAAAACTATTTCGTCTCTTTTCAGAATATATTTATATCCTCTATAACAAGCGCCTCTGAAAAAGGGATATTCTCCCGAAACATGTCAGGCTAATAGAGGAATTTCATTTTCGGCTTTGATTTTGTAATGATGCATTTGTATGTGAAATCTTGCTTTATATAATATGTGCTGTATAAACTATGACCATGTTTCTGATACATGCCTTTTTTTATATTTTTCTAAATAAATGATACTTTTTATATATGATTTTCTTCTTGTTCGCCCATAAAGTCCCACTGTACCGGGGGGGGGGTACCTGTGTCCCCTCTTTTAAGGGAACCTCATACGAACAGTCTCATGAGTCACATGGGCAGGCTGTAGAGCTCTCCCGTCAAGAGCCTCAATAGCAAGTGGAATGTCACGTAGCTGCAGCTGAATCGAGTGCTTTAATACAAAGGCAACATCAGTGAACAGGCCTGCAGCATCAGAGTCGATTAGAGCCTGTATCTCGACGGACTACTCAGCCCAAGAAAGGGTAACCAAAACCAGGGGCTTATCCTTCTGGATAACTGGGGACGAAACAACGCCACTTAAGGTCTGTCTGTGACAGGACCTCAAGGTTCGGGTGTTCCCTGGACGGGTAGGACAAGACTTCAAAAAGTGACCTGCCTTCCACAATAAAGGCACGGAGATAAATGTACAGGAGGCTTCTGCAAGCACTCCTTAAAAGAGAGTCTTTCTCTGAGTCTGGAGTCAATGAGGATGGCAAACGTGATCAACTTCTCCAGCTCAGTGGGTATATCTCAGGCTGCTGTCTTATTCTTGATGGTATCCGAGAGACCATGAGAAAAAGCAGCCACGAGGACCTCATTGTTCCAAGCACTCTTTGCTGCCAGAGTACGGAATTCAATGGCGTAATCGGCAACAGTTCTCGTACTCTGTTTGATGGACATGAGGCACTTGGCAGCAGAAGCGGAGCATTTGGGAACGTCAAATAACCTTTTTAAAGAAGCCACAAACTCAGGGTAACTCAAGACAACAGGTTTTTGCGTCTCCCATAGAGGGTTTGCCCAGGCCAAGGCTCTCTCAGAAAGCAAAGATATCACTAAACCTACTTTGCTTCTGTCTGTGGGAAACACCTGGGGCAGCATCTCAAAGTATATCTCAACTTTGTTGAGAAACCCTCTGCATTGGACTGGATCACCCCAAATCGCTGAGGAAGCAGAGCAGAACCAGACCTTCCTCTTATAGAGGTAATACTCGAGGCGGGTGCCTGCACAGAGACTGGAGCAGCAGCAGGGACGGTCTGCAACACAGGTTGTTCCGGAGCAGCCACATTACCAACAAGTGGATTGACATCATCTTCTGAATTCATGGCCTTCGCCTACTGTCAGAAACCATTAATCAGACTGAGACAGAAGTACAGTTAAATCACACTTGTTTAATAATAATAAAAAAAAAGGTAAACAGAGTAAACGTAGTAAAAAAATAGCCAGAGCTCAGGAACCTGAACGTCAGGGAACCAGAAGGAATTTCAGCCAAGCAAGTCTTTAACAAGAACACAGGAGAGCGTCTCTAGAGATGTGACCAAGGCGAAGGCAGAGATCATCTGGACTGGATGGCTTAAGTAGGCAGGACCGATGAGCAGGATTATCAACAGGTGAGTCACTGTGGAGAGATAGGAGCTGGAAATTAGCCGACAGCTGAGTGTCCAGCACAGAGAAGGAAGGGCTGGGCTCAGCCCTGACAGATTTGTTGAAATAGCCATAAAAGATGACCCCTTGTTTCATGACATTTCTAAACCTGCAGATAGCAATAGTAAAGAAATACTAAAAAAAATAACTACTGTTTATTTAAAAAAAATACAAGGGAGTATAAAGATAAAATGATCTCTGGGGCAGCATGTCTTTGTAGGGAGATATAGCACTGAAATCTAGCTAAGCCCCACCTTCATAAGGTCGGACTCAGCTTTTTTTATGCATGTAATGCAAAGCATCTGAGGTCATGTTCCTATTTAGATGATTTGCACTGTACTTTGCCTGACAACCAACCATGCATATATGGGACTGTTCTAATTAGCCCCATTAGCATCAGCTGAGGAATGATGATGCATAAAACAATGCATGAAAAGTATATATTTTCTTGTTCAATATTTTCATTTTTATTAAAGATAGCGCAACATTATAGTTTACTACACTTATAGGTAAGAAAACATAGAGACTAATATGTAGTCTATGAGGGTGATAAATATCTCGTCAAGTGTTATATATCACAATGCTGTAAAAGTATACAAATTTGTTAACAACTGTGCATATATGCGTAAGACAATAAAAGGAGAAGAGTAAACTATGAGTAAGTATGAAGTAATAAAAGGGGAGGGTTAGAGTCAAAGAGGGAGGGATTATCCAGGGGGTCCATCTATCACTTAAAAGCAATATACGGGATGGTCAATGACATAGCATATTGCCAAGTTGGCTGACTCGACTTGGGTGCCTGATAGAGCCGAAGAGGAAAGTGAGGAGGAGGCACAATCCTAAAGAGGCATGATGTCCTCTAAAGGCAGCCATCATGGAACAGTAGGGAGCAGCCACTCTATTCCATCAGATTGTAGAGCTTATATTTCCCATCCCATTACTTTTTGTACGTGTGCAGCCAATTGCACAGTTGCAATTTGCAATCACTGCGGCAAGCCCTTTGGCAAGAGCACCTGAAACCCAAACAAAAGGGACACATTTCTCCTCACCTTTTATCTCTACCCCCACTATATCTCATGATGATGACCACTCAGCAGCCTCCACTGACAGGGATTATGGTATAGCAAAGGGTGTCACAGGTCCTTACAACAAGTCTGCCAACAGCACACCGCCAGCTGTGGAATATAACAGACAAATTTCTCTGCCCTAGCTGCTGCAGTAAAAAAAAAACACTCCCTGCCACCCACATGCCCAGCGTCTAAATTCCAGCAAGTCCAATTTGCTGGCTTTACAACTCCTGCCTTTCCAACTGGTGAATTTGCAGAAGGTACTGTATCACAATGGCAGGTTCCCAGTCACAGCACACTGGATAATTCTACTTGCAACTAGGAAGGACGCAGGACAGGGCTCAGTGCTAGAGGTTGTCTTGCCACCACGTCTCCATACAGCTGGTGGTGATGATGTGATATCTCTCAGCTCCAATCCCCTCCTCCTACTCCTCCTCAATGCTCGTTTCTACTGAATTGTTCTATGAACCAACAGTGCCCACTAAGCATTCAAGGGCTATTCAACAAGTCAGGTTAAAAGGTGCCATGCAGTGCTGCAGCTAGTCTGTCCAGGGGACAGGAGCCACATCGGAGCAGAGATTCTTTCAGCTCTGCAAAGGGTAGGCCCAGAGGTGGTTAATGCCACGGCAGCTTGAGCATTGGTGTCTGATAATGGCACTAACCTTCTGTTTGCCCTTCAACAGTGAAAGTTGACACATGTACCATGCCTGGCATATGTCCTCAATTTTGGTGTTGCAGCGTTTCTTAAACAGGTACTCAGGGTTGCAAGATCTTTTAAGGCAAGCCAGAAGAGTCTGTAGCCATTTCAGGTGGTCATACACAGCCAGTGTTCGATTGGCTGAAATTCAGCGGGAATTCCACCTGCCCATAAACCTCCTGATTTGTGCCATGCACACTAGGTGGAACTCGACTTTGGCAATGCTGCACATGCATCAGAGGGCCATCAACAAGTACCTGTGTAAGTATGGCACAAGGACAGGCTCTGCTTTTTTTCCCATGCCAATGGCTACTGATAAAGGATGCATGCACTGTACTGTCAACATTTGAGGAGGACAAGGATGGTGAGCCATGACAATGGATGCATCAGTGACTCTATCCCTCTTGTGTTCCTGCTGGAGGGCACTCGAGGCAAAACAGTGGGAGGAAGAGGACATGCTTTATGCAGACACAATTCTTGCAATGCCACAGAACCCACAAGAGATGAGGGTGGAGGAGGATTCTGGCAGTTTTGGAGGCACTGAAGCAGAGGATGACATACGTCAATCTTTAAGAGATGGTTTTCAGTCCCCAGAAACCTCGGAAGGCTCAGAGAAGGTAGTTCCAGATAGTGTAATCCTCAGTGATCCAGAGGACTCTGCTTCTCATGCCTCCACAAACTTGTGATGCATGGGCTCCCTTATTCCTCAATGCCTGCGAAAGGACCTGAGAATTTGCGGAATTAAGGAGAAGGATCATTATTGGTTGGCAGGCCTCCTTGACCACCGTTACAGGGGGAAAGTCTCAGAACACATCCTGAACTCACTGAGTGAGCACAAGATGAAATATCTTGAGAACACCTTAAAGCGGTTGTAAACCGCTGCATTTTTTTTTTTTTTTTTGTTAGTATGCATCGCATACATGAAACTTTTGTGAAACTTATGTGAAACTTACCTCAAAACTAAGCAATATCATCGCTGGAGGCAGCTTCCATCTTCAACGCCTTGCTTCCGGGTTCACGGACTCTGGCTATGTGACTGGCCGGAGCCACATTGACGTCACCCCCATGCATGCGCAAGGGAGCCGCTGGTCACGGCACAGGGCTCTGAAGATACGGCACGGGTGGCCGTTCCTTCAGAGCACATGCGCCAGTGATTTCACTGGTTGCATGTACAATAAATATCTCCTAAACGGTGCATGTTTAGGGGACATTTACATTACCTATAGGTAAGCCTTATTATAGGCTTACCTATAGGTAAAATTTAAAGCTGGAAGTTTACTTCCTCTTTAAAGAGGAGTTTATGTAACACCTTTGCAGACTTTGGTAGGTTATAGTCTTATGAAAAAGGTATTTTTGAGGCTTCTCTTGATCAAAGGAGGAGCGGTGAAGAAGGGGGCTGCCTAAGTGATGCATTTAAAAAATGTTTTAGTCCTCTGGCTGTTGACTTCAATATCCCATCAGCAGCATCTGATCATATAGTAGAAGATTATCTAGGGGCAAAAACAGACATAGAGAACTTTCAGTAGACAATCCACTGGGTTACTGGGTCATAAGAATAGACCACTGGCCAGAACTTGCTCAGTATGTAATTGAGCTGCTAGGCTGCCCTGCATCCAGCGTGCTTTCCGAAATGGGCATTCAGTGCTGCCAGGGGTTTTGTAACAGATAAGAGTGTGCCTGTCCACAGACTCCGTTGACCGACTGACATTTCTCAAAATGAATCAGTCCTGGATTAACAGCAGCTATTAAGCCCCTGATGACAAGGTCGCTGATTAAATGTGTTTGAGATCAGGAATATCTGCAAGACTGTGTAAGCTGCCTAGCTTTGTGGGTGTTGATTTTATCTTAAAGTAATTTTTTGGTGTAGGTTTCATGGGCACAATTAAGACCCAAGGACCAATTTTTCCACACCTGTTTAACAGGTGCATATAATTTCCATCTTTTACAGTAAGGCCAATTCTTGCTTTCATCAAGAGTACCTCTATAGGGTTACAGTGTGAAGGCACCACCAACACCTAAAGCCCAATTTTTCTGCACCTGTTACTTCTATCCAAAGTCTGCGAAAGAGACACCAGACTTTATCTAAAAAAATCTCTAATCTTGTTCTGAGTGCACTAAATTGTGGCCTCATCATACAGACTGGCTCCCCAAGCCGTTGTTTACAAAATAAAGAAACTTGCAGGGAAAATCATTTGTCATTTTTTGTCAATGTCATTTTTTTTCTTTATATATGTCAGTTTTGATGCAGCAGGTTTTATACAGAGTACAGATGCGCCACTTTACAGGCAGACTAAGGAGCCCCCCAGGCACTAAATTTAAAGACATTTTTCTTATGTAATGTTTCACTTTAAGCATCATTAAAAATCACTGCTCCTTTAAAAACAATATTTATTTTAAAACAACTTTGCATTGATACATGTCCCCCAGGGCAGTACAGGGCCCCCATACCCTTTTTATGTCCAATAACCTGCATATAAAAATTCATAATGGGGACTTTTGATTTTTGAAGTTTGGGTCCATAGACTTTAATAGGGTTCCAGGTTCAGGTCTGAACTTTCTCCATGTTCTGAAGAGCAAACCAATGGGTGTTCGGCCCAACTCTAGTCATTTATTTAGTGAGGCAGTGGTTGGATTTGGGGTGAGAAAATAATGTTTATTTAAAAGGAGGTTCATGAAAGAATGCTGTCAAAATTACCTCAGTACTTTGGGGTAATGCAGTGGCTTTGTGGGACACATAAGACTGACCTACATTTAAAAAACTTTTTTAGTTAAGAATATTTTTTACTTTATAGGTGTTTGATTAAAATGCAACATTATTTAATCATATCTTGTATTAGAAAGATTAGAAAAAAGCTGCGCTAGGTGCCTTGATGCCTGAAACTGTGTCTGAGCAAAGCCAAAATCGCTTTTCAGTAAAACATAGCCATGGAATTCAAGAATGTCGTTTCTACAGAATGTTAAGCTAATGGTTAATGGTGATCATCTAATGATAATGTAGCTGTCAGAAAGCATCTCAATTTTCAGGACATTATTGAGGATTAAACTACTTTGTGTGTGTGAGAAAATGCATATAAATTTAGATGGTGATCACAAGCTTATACAACACATGCCTAGAAAATTATAGAGTGCTAGAAATAACTTTGCCATGAAATGCAGACATTTCCCAAAGGGAAGAAAACTACGCCGGATTCATCACCTGGGCTAAATAACAGGTGTCTTCAAATAATTGCTATCAAAGACTTGATTTATATGTGCACTTGCAATCTGCTCGTTTACTTGTCACAGATGAGAAACAAACTGCTGGCAAGTGGAGTGGAACGGTACACCTGATTCTTTGAAAAAATGCTCCAGAAGTGTTAGGTATTACCTCTCTTTATTCAAGGTCACTTTGGCCCCAAACCTCCCAGCTACCACAATAGTACAAATTAAGGTTCTCAGTTGAAATATTAGTTATTAAAATTGTTTATTTATGTACATAACATCTTTTGAACCAGTTGGACAGTGTGCGCCACATCTCTGTTAAAGCATTGTGATAGATGCCCCCTGTACCAAAGAAAATGCAAAGACAACAACAATGACAGCCTCTTTAAGGAGAACAGACAGACTCTGTGTCCTGCAGAGTCAGAGCACAACTCATGGTAGCAAAACTATTTTTTTGAATGGAATAGATATGCTAAAATGCCCTCATACACAAAATGTAGAACAGTAGTCATTACCTGCTCAAGCGGAAAGTCTGGCTTTCACCATGACTTTGCATTACTGCCAAGAATTTAAAAAAGTGTCAACTTGCCACACCACTGATCTCAATGTGCCTACAGCAGGTCTACCCTGGCTGCTTGGTTACAGTGATGTCTTGCAGTTTTCCCAGTGTCTGACTGGCACCTCCACACACCTTCTAAGCCACTTGGTGGTGGCAGTGTCTTCCAGCATGCTACCCAATATCTTCTTGGTGTCTCAAAGTGTTTGCACACAACCAAGCTAATTAGAACACTCTTTGCAGCATGAGCCAACAATACACAAACTCCCTTCACAATGTTTTCATACAGTATATGAAAAAATAGTGTATTTCAATTAGGACATTCTTGCTAATGTAACCAGTAACCACAGATACATAAACCAAGGGGGATTAAAATACCAGGGCTGGGATGAAACCTAGAAATAACATGCAGTCAGACATGTTTTACTGGCAAATATTTAGATTTGACTAGAGCATACTTTTATTTAGCCAGTCACTACCTACTAAATCTAATTTAGTGGGTAGTGACTATTAGGTAATGACTACTATTAGTTACTACTGAATAAGAACAAAAACAAAAAAGGTGCTGATTACTGTAACAACAAATGCAAAAAGAACAAAACAGAACCTTCATAACAAAGGAGGGTAAAGGACATAATCAGAACGAATGATGGGCGAACATACCTGGGTTTGGTAAACTTTACTGACGTTTGGATGCCAAATCTGAACCCCATCGAAGTCAATAAAAATGTTTTTTTTTTTTAAAGTTGGAATTCCACTTTAATAGGGAACCCCTCCTGCACAAAAACCAATGACAAAATTCATGGGGTCCTCTTCAAAATCCACACCAGACCCTTATCTGAGCATACAGCTTGGCAGGCAAAAAAAGGGGATGAGCATGCACTCCCACCCAGAGCATGCCAGGTCACATTCCCTCAACATGAGGGGACCCCCTGGCAAAGCACCTTATCTCTGTTAATAAGGACCTTTTCCCCACAACCCTGACCAAGTGGTTGTGGGGGTCTAATGGCCAGGAAATTCTGGAAGCCCCTATGTGAATGGATAGGTGGTACATAATAACCCTTCCTCATTCACATGGTGGGGCAGTCTCCCTGGGTACCCTAATTTTGAAAGCTACCCACAACTACTGGGATAGGGTTTAAAGGAAGAGGCCCTTTTCCTCATTAACTGGAGGATAAGGTGCATTGCCAGTGGGGTAGCTTGGTATGGTTCAGAAGGGGGGGGGGTGCACACTCTCTTCTTCCCTTTCCTGGCCAGCAAAGCTGCATGCTTAGATAAAGGTCTGGTCTGGGGGGACCCAAACAGATAAAGAGATAAAGCAATAATTCTCCCACTCTACAACACTCTGGTCCGGCCTCACCTGGAGTATGCTGTCTAGTTGTGATCACCAGTCCTCAGGAAGGATGTACTGGAAATGGAGTGAGTACAGAGAAGGGCAACAAAGCTAATAAAGGGTCTGGAGGATTTTTATTATGAAGAAAGGTTATGAGCACTGAACTTATTCTCTCTGGAGAAGAGACGCTTGAGAGGGAATATGATTTCAATTTACAAATACCATACTGGTGACCCCACAACAGAGATAAAACGTTTCCGCGGAAGGGAGTTTAACTACTTCCATACAGAGCATTTTCACCCCCTTCCTGCCCAAGCCAATTTTCAGCACCATCGCACTTTGAATAACAATTGCGCGGTCATACTACACTGTACCCAAATGAAATTTTTATATTTTTTTCCCCACTAATAGAGCTTTCTTTTGGTGGTATTTGATCACCTCTGCGGTTTTTATTTCTTGTGCTATAAACAAAACAAGAGTGACAAGTTTGAAAAAAACACAATATTTTTTACTTTTTGCTATAATAAGTATCCAAATTTTTTTTTTTTAAACAAATTTTTTCCTCAGTTTAGGCCGATACATATTCTTCTACATATTTTTGGTAAAAAATATCGCAATAAGCATATATTTATTGGTTTGCGCAAAAGTTATAGCGTCTACAAAATAAGGGGATAAATTTATAGCATTTTTATTATTATTCTTTTTTTTACTAGTAATGGCGGCGATCTGCGATTTTTATCGTGACTTCGATATTGCGGCGCACACATCGGACAATTTTGACACATTTTTGGGACCATTCACATTTATACAGCGATCCGTGCTATAAAAATGCATTGATTACTGTATAAATGTGACTGGCAATGAAGGGGTTAACCAGGAGGGGGCGCTGTAGGGGTTAATGTGTTGCTAGGGAGTGATTGTAACTGTGGGGGCAGGGGATTCACAAGGGGAGGAGACCGATCGGTGTTCCTCGGTACAAGGAACACACCATCGGTCTCCTCCCATCTGACAGGACGTGGATCTGTGTGTTTACACACACAGATCCACGGTCCTGCTCGATCACCCGGCAATCGCGGGTGCCCGGCGGACATCGCGGCCGCCGAGCACGCGCACCGGGACCCGAGCGATGCGGCGGGCGCGCGCGCGCCCCCTGGGCTGCCTGGAAGCTGCGCCGGTGGAACAACAGCTGCACCGTCCCGCCGTCATATGACGGCGGGCGGGCAGCAAGTGGTTAAAAGACACATGGCCACTCAAAATTAGAAAATTAGAAGAAAAGAGGTTTAACCTTAAACTACGTAGAGGGTTCTTTACTGTAAGAGCAGCAAGGATGTGGAATTCCCTTGCAAAGGCAGTGGTTTCAGCGGGGAGCATTGATAATTTCAAAAAACTAT
The DNA here is from genome assembly GCF_042186555.1 of Aquarana catesbeiana. Classification (NCBI taxonomy): domain Eukaryota; kingdom Metazoa; phylum Chordata; class Amphibia; order Anura; family Ranidae; genus Aquarana; species Aquarana catesbeiana. Next base: position 365,580,509 of record NC_133326.1, on the reverse strand, counting down.
TAGATAAGCACCTGAACAACCACAACATATAGGGAAATACAATGTAATACTGACATATAATCACACACATAGGTTGGACTTGATGGACTTGATGTCTTTTTTAACCACTTCAATATCCGCGTATAGTCAAATGACAGCCGCAGATGGGATCTTCCATCCTGGGTTGCCTTCATATGACATCCTGGGCTTCCCCGGCCATCTAGGGGACGCGTGCGCCCGCCGCGTTGCTCGGGACCCAGTGCGTGTGCCTGATGGCCTCGATGTCTGTCAGGCACCCGCGATTGCCCGTTAACCGAGCAGGACCGTGGATCTGTGTGTGTAAACACACAGATCCACATCCTATCAGGTGAGAGGAGACCGATCTGTGTTCCCAGTACAGAGGAACACCGATCGGTCTCCTCCCCTTGTGAGTCCCCACCCCCCACACTTAGAATCACTCCCCTAGGAAACACATTTAACCCCTCGTGTCCCCCTAGTGGTTATCCCCTTCCCTGCCTTTCACATTTATACCGTAATCAATGTAATTTTTTAGCATTGATCGCTGTATAAATGAGAATGGTCAAAAAAATGTGTCAAAAGTGTCCGATGTGTGCGCCATAATGTCGCAGTCACGAAAAAAATCGCAGACAGCCGCCATCACTAGTAAAAAAAATAAATAAATAAAAATGTTTTAAAAATGCCATAAATCTATCCCATATTTTGTAGACGCTATAACTTTTGCGCAAACCAATCAAAATACGCTTATTGTGATTTTTTTTACCAAACATATGTAGAAGAATACGTATCGGCCTAAACTGAGGAAAAAATTTGTTTTTTTTTTTTTTTACTTGGGATATTTATTATAGCAAAAAGTATAAAATATTGTTTTTTTTTTTAAATTGTCGCTCTTCTTTTGTTTATAGCGCAAAAAATAAAAACCGCAGAGGTGATCAAATACCACCAAAAGAAATCTCTATTTGTGGGGAAAAAAGGACATCAATTTTGTTTGGGTACAGCGTCGATCGACCGCGCAATTATCGTTCAAAGTGCGACAGCGCTGAAAACTAAAAATTGGTCTGGGAAGGAAGGGGCTGAAAATGCCCTGTATTGAACCCGTTAAACCTCACCTACTATGTAACTATTTAACTATAAGCTATGGCTTGCATTGTTTCAAATATGATATACAGTATTGCTGATGATTCATCGATCAAAGATCTGGAGTGTGGCAACCTGCAGACTTTGTGATTTTCCCACATATTGAGGCTGTTTAGTCAAGTCCCAGTCTGCAAGGACCCGCAGGATTATTTAGGATGCCGTCCACCAACTGATTGGACTTATGTCTTAACTATTTGCATTTAGGGAAGCACAGGTGCGAAGCTGCTGAGCAGTCATGAATGCTTAGAGCTCCGCTGTCACCGGGACGAAAAGGCCTTCTATCGACAAGTCACGGTCGAATACCGCATTAATACGGTAACCCACTTATTACTGAGACTACGGGGCACAACTACATATAATGTTTAGCGGGAAAAAGACAAAACTTAAACAGCCAGCAGGCAAAGAAAAGCTGACAAGAAACGCTCCTAATATGACAGCAGCACAATCTTCCCGCTCTGCATTACCTCAGAGACAGTCACAAAGGGGGAACTCTACATATTTTTCCTCACAACTTGCTGACTCTGACCTTGATTATGGATTAACACCAATATCTCTACAGAATATTCCTAATAACTCGGATATTCTTAGTCAGTTTGAACGTGTTTTACAAAAAGCCCTCCAAAATACCTCAGACACAATAACAGAAAAACTGACAAGGGAAATTCGTGATATAGGGCGCCGCACATCTATCTTAGAACACAAAATGGAGGATATAAATGATATCACTAATACTCATACTGACGAGCTAGAAGCCTTGAAAGAAGAAAATTTTACTCTACACACACGTCTGGAAGATTTCGAAAACAGAGCGAGAAGATCCAACCTGCGATTGCGCGGTATACCTGAAACTATAATAGATCTTCAATCAACCATTACAGCGCTTTTTCAGGAGTTAGCCCCATCAATCCCCATTGAACGATTGGAGATGGACAGAATTCATAGAACTTTGGCCCCTAAAAAAGAAGATGGTCCCCCCAGGGACATTGTAATAAAATTACACTATTTTAGAACAAAGGAACAACTGATGGAAGCGGCACGTAATAAAGATACATTAACCTTTCAAGGCCATCGCTACCAAGTATTCCATGATCTCTCTCAGCAAACTCTCTACAGAAGAAAAGAGATGAAACCTCACCTACAAATACTCCAATACCACCACATCCCCTATCGTTGGAGTTTTCCATTTGCCCTGCGATTCACCTATAAAGGTACAACATATACCTGCAAGAAATTGGACGACCTACTGACTGCGATCCAGGAGCTTCGTTTGTCAATTCCAGATAATTCGACTGAAGGCTCCAAACGCAGAGCATCATCAAACTCACCCAAGGCTCAGCAAGACAACCAAACTCAACTAGCTCACTCCAGTACCAGTAAAAGGAGTCGTTTTGCATCACCACCTCCTAATTCCAAAGATCAAATGAACTGAAAGCCACTACGATTCTTTTATTTCATTGAAACCTTTTACCTAGTGTTACTATTATAACGGTAACCAATTTCAGGTAGATTCAGAGTAGGGATCGAATAATCCTTCCTCTGTCTTTACCTTTATCCTTATAATTTCATTTAAGCAGAAGTTAATCAATCCTTTGTAAAATAATAATTGTTACCAAACTTTATTACTCCAATATCATTTTTTAGGTTTAGTTTAGTAAATGCAATGCCCTTTTTTATAAGTGCATGATGTAATGCAAAGTTATAGAAACATATCTCTATTACATTATCCTAATAATAGCTATTATATTATTAGTGACTTGTATTATTTTGTTATTGTTTGTATAGCCTTTGAGGAGGCTGCCTTTGTCCCGGAGACAATCCACTGCGCCTCTCAATAGATCCTCGAGTAGCCGGACTTACTGACCGGACTCTCTTTGGACCATTTGTACCCACCGGTTGGTGATATTTCACCACCCCTTGGATACTAGCTCCATATAGGAGCTATTTTCCTCTTTATTTAAAAACAACTTCTCATCTACTGCTCTAAAACAGGAATTTTACTTATTCTACTTGTCCTATTCATCCCCCTTTATTCTTTTTACCCATCCTTTCCTGCCCCCCCCCCCCTTTTTTTTTTTTTTTTTTATTGTGTTTTGTTTTTTTGTTTTTTCTCGCCCCTCCAGAGTATAACCTTCTTGGATATTATCACATTAAGAATTTATTATAATCCCTAATACCTTTTATTCAAAAATGTCTTTAAATGTACTAACACTTAATGTCCAGGGTCTCAACTCCCCACCAAAACGAACAAAAGCCTTTCATTCCTTTTCTTCACTTTCTGCACATGTAATATGTCTGCAGGAAACACACTTCTCTACACAGTCTTCCCCTAAATTTATAAGTCGCCAATACCCACAAGTCTATATGGCCTCGGCCACTACAAAACAAAGAGGAGTGCTGATTGCATTTCATAACACAACCCCCTTCACTTTACATAGAGAAATAAAAGATCCTGAGGGTCGCTATATAATCCTTACAGGTCTCCTGTTAGATAATGAAATAACTATAGTTTCTTACTATGCTCCCAACAGAAATCCTCTTTCGTTCCTCTCACACTTGTTCTCAGTAGTTGAATCTCATAAAAAAGGTACCCTCATGATGTGTGGAGACTCAAATCAAGTTTTATACCCAATTTTAGACAAATCCCCTACACCACTACAACCTCAACGCCTTAATTTCAGACAACTCCTTGAACAACATTCTCTTATTGACTCTTGGCGTGAACAAAACCCTAGAAGAAAACAATACACTTACTATTCCCATCCCCACAAAACATTTTCTCGTATAGACCACCAATTCGTCCACATTGGCACGTTACCACAAATACATAATTCCTTAATCATCCCATGCGCATGGTCAGACCACAATGCGGTCATGACGTCCTTCTCATCCTTGATCCCGAGGCCTAGCCATAGATCCTGGACTATAAATGATAATTTATTAGTTGACCCAACATACCGTCTAAAAATAGAAACAGCCATACAAGATTACATCGCTAATAATTTACCAACAGATACTAATCCACTGAATCTATGGGAAGCTCTTAAACCTTCCATTAGAGGAGTCTGTATCAGCCAGTCGTCTTACCGACGTAAATTGAAACAGCAAATGCAAAACAAATTAGAGGAAGCTTATTATAAAGCCTCTGAAATTTTCCAAAATTTGCCCTCTCAAACTACAAAGCTAGACTATGATAAAGCAAAGTTGGAGCTTGATCTTTTTTTAACAGACTCAGCTATACAGATTCTTCGCAAAACTAAACATACAATATATATGAAAGCTAATAAGCCAACCACATTCTTGGCATTAACTCTACGCAGAGCAGACCACATTCCGAAACCAATTCGGCTACAAATCACCAAAAACAATTTTTCTAGTAATCCACAGAAAATTATCAATGAGTTCCGTAGGAAACTCAAAGATTTATACCAAAATACACAAACATTCGACTCAACAAAATTAGACGCACTGTTATCTTCTATTCTTCTCCCAACCCTTTCTGTTACCCAACAAGAAACTTTAGATAAGCAGATCACTAATATGGAAGTCATATCAGCAATAAAATCCCTAAAATTGCATAAACGCCCAGGCCCTGATGGATACTCAGCCACATTTTATAAACACTTTACTACACTACTAGCCCCACTTATGACAAACGCATTTAATTCTCTATTAGAAGGCTGTGCCTTTAACGCGGAATCCCTACTAGCTTCAATATCCATGATTCCAAAACCGCATGCAGATGACACGTCATGGTCCAATTACAGACCAATCTCAATCCTTAATATAGACATAAAAATATTAGCAAAGATTCTATCTAATAGACTTAATCCAATTATTGGCACATTAATTCATAAAGACCAAACGGGTTTCATACCTTTCAGACAAGCAGGTGATAACATACGGCGTGCTACCCTACTGGCTCATATAGCCAGGTCTCGCAAAATCCCTGCCTGTTTCCTCTCTATCGATATACAAAAGGCGTTTGACACTCTGTCATGGTCTTATCTTAAAGCCATTCTTCATAAATGGGGATTTGGTGAGCGGTTCCAGGGATGGATTTCCTCTCTTTATCATAATCCAAAAGCGTATATAACCTATTCAGGTTACCGCTCAGACCCCTTTAATATTGAAAGAGGAACCAGGCAGGGATGTCCATTATCCCCTCTTCTATTCTCCTTGGCTATTGAGCCCCTAGCTCAACTTATTAGATCCAATATAAATATAAAAGGACTTGAATTAGGTGGTCACCAACATAAGTTATGTTTATTTGCCGATGACGTCTTAGTATTTCTTACTTCGCCCCTACTATCAGCTCCAAACCTCATTGAAATTCTTACAAAATTCGGTAAAATATCTGGTCTTAAGATAAATCAGCAAAAATCAAAAGCCCTAAATATATCGTTATCACCTGATTTACAGAAACAGTTACAAGACTCCCTTCCATTTACATGGTCAACAACACATTTACCATATTTAGGGATCTCACTAACGGCTAATCCAGCTGACCTATACTCTGCAAATTATCCTCCCATGCTAACTCAATTATCAACCTTACTGAGAAAATGGTCTTCTTTACCGTTAGCATGGATGGGTAGAATCACAGTAGTAAAAATGTCCATATTGCCTAAAATCCTATACCTGTTCCGTGTACTTCCTATAAACGTTCCGGCTTATTTTTTCCGAATACTACAACGCAAATCAGCCCAATTTATTTGGGGCAAACTTAAACCACGATTACCACAAAATACACTACATATGGCCCGAACCTGTGGAGGTTTGGGTGTTCCAAATTTCTCAAAATACTATTATGCTTCTCAATTAGCACAAATTATTAAATACCATGCCACTAAAGAAATCCCTCTTTGGGTAACTATAGAATCGGTGGAATGTGATCCACTTTCTATATCAAATCTGTTATGGCTTTCACCACCCCAACGACGTTCAATAACAAATCTAGTCACAAAACATAGCCTCTCAATATGGGATAGACTTAAATTCCGTTTTGGTCTCCAATCTCCACTAAACCCTCTCCTCTCCTTTCTAAACAACCCCTCCTTCTACCCAGCTTGGACTTTACCTTCCTCCTTTAAAGCTTGGATAAATGTGGGTCTTACACGAGTTCATCACTTCTATGACTCTGATAAACTTATTTCATTTCCTACAATAAGCAAGACACACAACATACCCAGTAATGAAACATTTAGATTCTTACAAATTAAAAACTTTTTATCCCAAAACATCCCCACAAACTTGACAACTCCAGAATATACTTCATTTGAACGATCATGTATGTCAGATCCACACAGACGAGGACTTATCTCTGACATATATGCTCAACTACTTTCACAAACAAATTCCTCTCCCCCGTCTTATACTACCAAATGGGAAGCTGATTTAAACCTTCCTCCAGACTCACTGGATTGGTCACAAATCTGGCAATCTACAAAATCAGCCACACCCAACATAGTTGCCCTAGAAACAAATTATAAAGTTCTTACCAGGTGGTATTTAGTGCCAGCACGTATATCAAAATACCTTCCCCAATACCCCCCTCACTGTTTTCGCGGATGCAGCGACATTGGTACACATCTGCATATTTGGTGGACTTGTCCAATAGTCCAAACATATTGGTCAAAAATATTTCAAATTCTCTCTACAATGTTTGAAACCACATTACAACCAGATCCATTGGTAGCCCTCCTAAATAATAAACCACGAAACATAACTCAACGTCAATTTAAACTTTTACTATATGTCACAACAGCTGCAAAACAATCTATAGCAAAAGCCTGGAAAACCAATAAGCTTTGTGACATATCTGTAAAACAACGTGTAACTCAAGCTATGATCCATGCTAAAATGGAGGCAATCATACTTGATAAACTGGACAAATTTGAATCTCTTTGGCTTCCATGGATAACACACATACTACCACCGGATTTGAACTATTCACTTCTTTTACCCTGATGAGATCTACCACCTTCACGGTCTATATTATTACATGTTCCCATAAATATTTAACATTCGCTTCTCTCTGGAGACCCCAAATTCCCTCCATAACCATTTCAGATCCCACCACATATTCCCACTTATTAAATTTTATTTTTAGTGATGTATAATAATAAAATGTGTCTTTATCTATCTCTATTAAATTATTATTTGGTTAGGCAAACTATGTCTTTTTCGGATGCAAACTATCTATACCTTTGATGGGGATGCTTTGGAGAGACACCCATGCACCCGGGATATGCCGGGCCAAATAGCCGGACCTTGGCCCTGGTTGTTTGGGTGTCTCTCTAGGTCATCTCATTAATACCCAATTTATCTAATTTAGTTGCATTTTATGTCTCACTATTGTGACATATTGTATTTTTTTTTTTTTTTTTATATATATTTATCTACTTACTTATTTATTTATTTTTACAATTACAAAAGCTCTATTAATTATTATAACCATATAATTCAGATATGTACACTGGATAATAGATTTTCTTACTGATTTCTAGAAGATAACTTAAGTATTATTATTCTAAGTTATTATTGAGAAGTTTCTTTTCCTCATATTTTGTAACCTTACATAAATTTAAAACCAGTACTGTAAAATTGTATTGTTGTATTCTCAATAAATTATTTGAAAAGACAAAAAAAAACTATTTGCATTTAAAATGGTCCACTGCTGTGAGCTTGCCTTATTTTGTTTATTACTGTACTTCTACTGAGTGGTGTGACAGACAGAATTTTGTATAGGTGTTGGCTAAAACAAGTTATATTCTCAGCAACAGAAATCTAAACTATGAGCGCATACTTCAGAAATAAATTAAAATGCACTTCAATCTATTGATACAGGTGATGACAAACTTGTATTGTTTCTAGTAGGAAAGAGGATCTAATGGGGTGTGTCATCTAGGTATGTTTTTTGTGACAAGTTTGCTATGTTCCTGGTCCCTCCCTTCCTTCTCATTCTCGTTTGAATTTTAGTAGAAGAAAGTCTTAATGTAGAAAACCTAAGAAGTTAAGAAAAACATGTTAGTGGCTTGCAGTTTCTGTTGTGAATTGTTCCTTCCTGTTGTCAGATCTAATCCAGTAGAAAATGTGCCTTTTGACTAGGCTGAAGGGGCAGACTTGAAGTAAATATGAACTCTTACCTTGTAAAATAACCCCTTCAGTTTAAAATAGAAATGAAAGGCAAAAAGTTTGTGTATAGGTATTAGAAATATATAAATACCTTTTCTTTTTTTTTTAAATTATCACATAACCTCTTTTCTTAGCTGCATAAGGAGTTTGAAAAGCTAGAGGTGGAGAAACAGCAGAACACTGATTTTCCCAGTGAATGGCTCTGCAGGGTAGGATGTCAGTACAAGTCTGTTTATTGGAGAACTGGTTGGCTGTTCTCTCAGCACAGCTAGAAAACTGACTATGCTAGGATGGATATGCTTCTATGCCTAGCGTTGTCTGTTTGAAAAAAGGAAGCAGGGGGACTGGCAGGATCACCAGGTATTTCACACAAAGGAAGCAATACAAAGAGAAGAGGATACTTTTTAACATAAGCACATGGTAGAACAGACTCATATCAGGAATATGAAATGCTGGGGTAAAATATTCTTTAAATTAAAGTTCCACGGTAGTAATACATTTATCACAAACGTATGTAAATTGTGGCACACTGGAGGATGTGTTTTCAGCCACATAAGTATGGAGGTTGCAAAACAACTGGAACATGCTGAAGTTATCATTTTACATTCTTAATATATATTTTCTTTTTACATAACAGGGATGCTATGCAACGAAATGCAATGATTGCTAGAAGAAAGAAAGCAAGCACTCACAATTATGGTGTTTTGGAACACCTGTTTATTGTTAAAGAGGAAGTAAACCCTGAAGGGTTTTACTTCCTCTTTTTCCCCTGCAAAGTAAAAGCATAATGGGCTAGTATGCATCACAAACTAGCCCATTATGTTGCACTTACCTGCAAAGGAAACCAGCGATGTCACAGCTGTCCCCGCTGTATGGAAGCATCCATCTTCACCCCTCTTCATTCCGGGGGCACGGACTCCGGCTCTCTGACTGTCTGGAGTCGCGTGACGGCACTCCCGCGCATGCACGCTGACTGTGCCCTTTCTGTAGTGCACATGCACCGATGATGTCGGCGCAAGCGTATAGTAAATGTCTCCTAAACCTTACAAGTTTAGGAGAGATTTCCAGTACCTACAGGTAAGCCTTAATATAGGCTTACCTGTAGGTAAAAGAGGTTGTACAGGGTTTACAACCACTTTAACACATAAATCCCCCGAGGAAAGGGACACAGATCTCCAAAATGTGTTGAATGACCTTTAGATCTTCAATAAAACATTCTACATGATTAAAATACGGTTCTTCATTCAATCCCTTTATTCTACTTGGCTCTAGGCTCTGCTCCTATATGTAGAAGGGAGTATTCATGATCAAGTCTTCCTTCTCATGTACACAAAAGACATGCGTAGACTTCTACATGGTCTACTGAGCAGTTTGCTTAATAGACGCTATGATAGCACAGTCTGTATTTGTCATGCTGACTCTCTTGATACAATACAATGTGGAACAAATATGCAGTATTCTCTTTTCTTTGAGAAAATGTCAATGGATGTTTCTTAGCTTTTGTATGGGGGCCTTGGTATATGATAATGTGTACCATTGCTATACAGTTATTTTCTGTTGACCTGATATCAAAGGTCCATCCTGTCCTGACCTGACATTTCAGGAGACAGAGGTAGGAAGTTAGTAAACTAGCAGAATGAATCAGAATTAAGCCCTGTACACGCGGGCCAAATGTCGGCAGAAATTGGCAAGATCAATAAAAACCGGCCAATGGCTGAGATAGCTGATCGGAGTGTTCTGGCGGGGGGCGTTCAAAGAGCTGACAGTTCTTTTTTTTGCTGAACGGAAAAGAATAGAATAGTGTGTACCAGGCTTTAGAGTCTAGCATTGGGCTTGAACTGAGCTACTTCCACAGATGAGTTCAGCATGCGGTCTCAGGTTTTATGTATTACCTTGGGGAGATGCAGACTAGAATGCTGCAATCACTGAGCAGGAAATGATATCACCTGTGATGTATTTCAGTTATCTTGCAAACCTGGCCTGTTAGTGGGCCCTGAGGACAGGGTTGATGACCATTACCCTAAGTCATACTCTGAGTGTCCCACCCTGTATCTAATAGAGAAAATTAAAAACACAGCCAAACCTCTCTTCTTATATTACTAACACTTATAATGTTTCTAAAGTAGACTGAAGCTGGCAATCACACTATATTTTAGTTATGTAGCACTAACTCTCGGTGGAGCTGCTGGTTTAAGCGGGCTGTTACCTTCACTCTCGATACCTCTGTTTCACCGGCACCGGGTCTAGGGTTCCGTTGAGTTTACCTCTGGACGATATAAGCACCAATACTTGAGTACATTTTCAATGCTTTATTGAACCAAGTAACGAAGGAAGTAGCAGGAAAGAGGCAGGAGGAAAACTGTAGGGAAGCTCAAATACCTTTCTTTAGGTTTCTTTAGAACATCCTTTAAAGTTGACTACTGTAATTGAATGCAATCCCCTTTTTGTGGGACACGATCTTTGCTCGCCTGGATAGGCCTCTCTCACTTGCCTAGCAGCCAGTACGTAGCACGAACAAAAGTCTCTGCCACAGACTTGCTTGAATTAAACCCGTATGACCCTCTGCCACAGGATGTATTGGTTCACAATGAATGTCACACACAGTACTTGAACCTTTAAGCCAACCCGGCAGTATTATGCAGTGAGACTTCTTCAGGTTACGTCCTCCAACCGAGTCACCAGGCCCCTCTCCAGACCAGCACTCTGCATGATCCTTCCATGACGGGTCCTCCCCTGGGATCTTCTCGGTTGTCCAGCTTCTTCACTCTGGATAGACAGCTCAGGACCATTCCTCGGCTGCTGTGGTAGGCCCCAGACAGGCCACCCATGCGCAGCAACGACGCGGGCCTCCGGAACGGAGGACCACGAGGTGGTACTCTAACACATACCTGTTGGCCAGGAGGGTCAGCAGGTGGCTGAAAACGAACCCCTAAACATGGCGTCTGTGCCATAAATACCCTTTCACAGAATGCAACTCGAAGGACCAGCTCCACCGAGATGTCTCCGGGACAGAGGAGCACCCATCCGCTTTAACACGTTGCTTTTCCAACACCCGCCGATGGTGACAACGACACCCACCGGCACAATGTGGAACCACACGCAACGTCAGCCAAGCTGGAACAGAGGCCAATCTAACTTCCTATAATGAGCATTTCACTAAATTTACCTATCAGATGGTAGATCATAAATCTACCAGCGCTACACTTATATAAAGATGGATCTCTAAAGCAGCCTTTTTCAACCAGGGTGCCTACAGGTTTCTTCAGGGGTGCCTTGGCAAAATGCCTAAAGATTGCCCCAAAATGTTATACAAGCCAGTGGGTGGATCAAGATTGCCTTTAATGACACAAAGCCACAGGTTTTCATTTTGCACTGTTACAACCTTCCAGCTGTTGGGCGCCAGTACAGCTTTCTTATTAACTCCTTCCCTGCCCCTCTGCATCAGAACTGCGGTCATATTAGCTGAGTGAGGGAGAAACACTGGAATACTATTCAGTGCCAGTGTGCTTTGTTGGGTGTGTGGATGTTGCTGGATTATGTAAACTTTATAGTTTAGTTTTTTTACATTTTAGAGTGGGGTGCCCCAAGAGTGTGCATCATTTTAAAGGGTGACTTGGCTGTAAAAAGATTGAGAAACACTGCTCTAAAGTCATGTAGTCAACTTCAGGAGGAGTTTCATTTGGGGTGATATTTATTTTCTCTATCTCCAAATGTAACAATTCTAGAGATTGCTTAAAGAGGAACTGGAGTCTGCTCACATAATTTGTAATAACATTTGAAGCATTCTGAAGCTGCCCTCCAACCATCTTACATATTATTTTATATATACTGTGATTCTGTACTTGCCAAATATGCTGCAGAAATCTCCCTCTACTAAGTCTGGCTGCAGCCACTTATAGAAAGGAAGGAGACTTCTACCATGTCAGATGCAGAGTGTGGTAGTCCCATCCCTGATACAACAGAACAAAGAGAAATACCCCCTAAATGGGACTTTGAAAGACCACCAACTCTGAAGTAAAAGTAAATAAATTTAATGATAAGACATAACTCTATACTAATAGATAAAAAGACATATATCGTCTGTGCAATACATACATTAAGCACAAAACCAGAACACAAAGGAAATCATAATAGACAAAAGAACATCAATATTCTCCAATGGGTAGTGTACCCTGACACCCGACGCGTTTCCAGTCTTTATAAAACACCTTCATCAGGGGTAGAGAATGGAGTATAATCTGATAAATGTTAGTTCTTGAAATACAAAGAGACATATCAGAGAGGACAACGATTTGAAACATGGGCTGTACTTGTATTCTTTAAGACAACAAAATATGTATATGACCACAGAAAAAGTATATATCATAACATGGATAAAAAAAAAAAGTGATAATAGTAGGTAGTTCATGACCTCACATATCAATTCAAATGATTTCATGTTCAAAAAGGATAAGAGGCAGCTGTTCCAATAGTCACAAAGACGGACGCCAGACCAGGATAGCTGGATGCTTAGGATATAATGTGTTTCCAAAATAAGTATGGCAGTGAGTGTGCTTGGCAGCGATCAGACTCTACACCCGTAGACTGGTAGAAAATAGAAAAAGGGGTGGGGGTATAGGAAGCTATGAGACCAAAGAGCAGATCGGGCCATTGTCCATACATCCATCTGCATATACCCCTCAAAGAGGGCCAAAGAAGAAGAAAAAGGCAATAATCCTAAACAAAAGGAAAATCAATAAATACCCACCAGAGGTGAAAGGAGAGGGGGGAAAAAAGGAAGAAGGGAAGCCCCAGTAATAATCCACCATTGGCGGCCCCATGCAAAGCGGATAGACTCCCCAGGTAGAGGAGCTGAACCAGGGCATACAAGAGCAAGAAACTATAGATCAAGGTAGTGTATTTACCAGTAGATGCACAAATGGAAAGATCAGGACAGGATGTCGCTGGAGCTTCACATGTAGCTACTCAGTACGCGAATGGAATCCATGAGTCCCTGATATAATATGTCCTATAAAGTAACATGTTGCAAATCAGTGCCAGAAAAAAAAAACATTGGAAAGGACCCACATGTCATTAAAGAGTATACACAAAAGAACTTGCCTGTGGAGGAAAAGATCCTGCGTGGAGCGTAATGTCTCTGTGTCAGTGCCTGCATCTGCCCTAGTATTCCCGGTCGTTTATATAGTGGCGCCGAATGCCGGCACATGCGCCGTGGGGTATTTCCCAGTGTGCCTGTGCGATGTGAAGATCAACATGAACCGGTGCATGCGCACAAGCTATGCCGCCGTCTGCGTGCATGGAGCGCGCCATCTGCGTGTCACTGAGAGCCAGGAAGGAGACCAGTGACCCATACCTCACATAATCAGACACTGCCCCTCACCCCAGTGTACTGATGACAAGCAGCAAACTACTGGGTTACATAACAAGTGGGCGGATGCTACAGCCACTTTAACTGTCGGCAGCTGAAGCTGCTGCCTGTTCACTTCCTGGATTTACACAAACACACTGAAGCACACCTCCAGCTCTGCAGCTCTACAGCTTTCATTGGCCCTCTTATGACTCAAACCCCTCTCTTCCTGGCAAACTCTCATAAGACTGAGAGAGAGAGAGCTGTGCATGATGTCATAAGCCTAGGCTTTTTACCAGACAAGAAACAGGAAGTGGGCTGTATAAGGTATTTACTGGCAGAAAAAAAATGTTTTACTATCCAAAGTTAAAACAAGGGCAGAAGATTTAATAGATGGAAAGTTGAAAAAATTACTGAAGGTCCGCTTTAAGGGAACTAGCAAATAATTGTATATTTGCTAATTCTATCTAGTGTTCTCTAGAATTTTAACATTGTATATATTGTTATAAAATATATATGTATATATATAAATTATATATTGTTACATAAATATATATGTATTTCCTGTGCTTCTTGGTTCCATCTACTACTATCCACAATAAAAGAACACTTGTTTAGAAGAGAAAATAGCTTCAAGAACATTCCTTTTTGCTCAATTTGTATAGAACAAATGTGCAATCGGATTTGCTAAATGAATAGCTACCAGGGGCGAACTGACCATTCGGGCACTCGGGCACTGTCCGAGGGCCCCATGCCACTAAGGGGCCCCATCAGGGTTGCCAGACTCAATAAAACTAGGGACAGTATGTAAAAATCTGTGTTTTTTTAAAAATTCCAAGATTATAGCTGCCCCGCCTCTCCAGTACCTTTTCAGTGTGTGTATGTGTATTCTGTGTGTGCATACTGTGTGTGTATATTGTGTGTCTGTGTTTGTGTATACTGTATGTGTGTGTGTGTGTATACTGTGTAGCCCCAAAATATATTGCCTGGGAGCCCCATAATCTTCTATTGCCTGGGGGCCCCATAATCTCCTATTGCCCGGGGCCCCATAATCTTCTCCTATTGCCCAGGGGCCCCATAATCTCCTATTGCCCGGGGGCCCCATGAGTTGTCAGTCCGCCCCTGATAGCTACGCATTTTTTTTTAAATAGACCATTTGAAGTCCAACTCTGTTGCTAAATTTCTCATTTGTAGTCTCCCATCTGCTTTTTATGTCATTAACAGTAAAGAAGTGACCATTTTCCTTCCACTGGCTACCTACATTTGGTCACTCATATACATAGTCCAGCATATATATGCAAAATGGTTTGGAAAAACTACTGAAATTTTGCAAGGCAAAAATGTAGCCTTCTTGCCTTGCAAAACTCTCCATATGAATTTGCACGTTATAAATATATACACAGTATATATATACTGTGTAACAGGTAATGTACTTTGTATGTGTGTGTGTGTGTGTGTGTATATATATATATACACACAGTATTTCACAAAAGTGTAAAGTGTAAAATATTGAGTGTACAGCTTGTATAACAGTGTACATTTGCTATCCCCTCAAAATAACTCAACACACAGCCATTAATGTCTAAACAGCTGGCAACTAAAGTGAGTACACCCCTAAGTGAAAATGTTCACATTGGGCCCAAAGTGTCAATATTTTGTGTGGCCACCATTGTTTTCCAGCACTGTGAGAGACTAACGAGCACATGACACGGGGAGGGAAAATGGCTAATTTGGGCCCAATTTGGACATTTATCTTTTCATGTGACAACACTGAAGAAATGACACTTTGCTACAATGTAAAGTAGTAAGTGTACAGCTTGTATAACAGTGTAAATTTGCTGTCCCCTGAAAATAACTCAACACACAGCCATTCATGTCTAAACCGCTGGCAACAAAAGTGAGTATACCCCTGAGTGAAAATGTCCAAATTGGGACAATTTAGCCATTTTCCCTCCCCGGTGTCATGTGACTGGTTAGTGTTGCAAGGTCTCAGGTGTGAATAGGGAGCAGGTGTGTTAAATTTGGTGTTAGCGTTCTCACTCTCTCATACTGGTCACTGGAAGTTCAACATGGCACCTCATGGCAAAGAACTCTCTGAGGATCTGAAAAAAAGAATGGTTGCTCTACATAAAGATGGCCTAGGCTGTAAGAAGATTGCCAAGACAATGAAACTGAGCTGCAGCATGGTGGCCAAGACCATACATTGGTTTAACAGGACAGGTTCCACTCAGAACAGGCCTCGTCATGGTGGACCAAAGAAATTGAAGTGCACATGCTTAGTGTCATATCCAGAGTTGTCTTTGGGAAATAGACATATGAGTGCTGACAGCATTGCTGCAGAGGTTGAAGGGGTGGGGGGTCAGCCTGTCAGTGCTCAGATCATACGCCGCACACTGCATCAAATTGGTCTGCATGGATGTTGTCCCAGAAGGAAGGTTCTTCTAAAGCTGATGCGCAAGAAAGCCCGCAGTTTGCTGAAGACAAGCAGACTAAGGACATGGATTACTGGAACCATGTCCTGTGGTCTGATGAGACCAAGATAAATATATTTGGTTCAGATGGTGTCAAGCTTGTGTGGTGGCAACCAGGTGAGGAGTTCAAAGACAAGTGTGTCTTGCCTACAGCCAAGCGTGGTGGTGGGAGTGTCATGGTCTGGGGCTGCATAAGTGCTGCTGGCACTGGGGAGCTACAGTTCATTGAGGGAACCATGAATGCCAACATGTACTGTGATATACTGAAGCAGAGCATGATCCCCTCCCTTCGGAGATTGGGCTGCAGGGCAGTATTCCAACATAACGACCCCAAACACACCTCCAAGACAACCACTGCCTTGCTAAAGTAGCTGAGGGTAAAGGTGATGGACAAGCAAAGCATGTCTCCAGACCTAAACCCTAATGAGCATCTGTGGGGCATCCTCAAACAGAAGGTGGAGGAGCGCAAGGTCTCTAACATCCACCAGCTCCGTGATGTCATCATAGAGGAGTGAAAAAGGACTCCAGTGGCAACCTGTGAAGCTCTGGTGAACTCCATGCCCAAGTGGGTTAAGGCAGTGCTGGAAAATAATGGTGGCCACACAAAATATTGACACTTTGGGCCCAATTTGGACTTTTTCACTTAGGGGTGTACTCAATTTTGTTGCCAGCAGTTTAGACATTAATGCCTGTGTGTTGAGTTATTTTGAGGGGACAGTAAATTTACACTGTTTTACAAACTGTACACTCTCTACTTTACATTGTAGCAAAGTGTAATTTTAGTGTTGTCACATTAAAAGATATAATAAAATATTTACAAAAATGTGAGGGATGTACTCACTTTTGTGAGATTATATATATATATATATATATATATATATATATATATATATATATATATATATATATATATGTATATATTTGTACAGTGTATATACACACAATACACTGTATGTATAAGCTGAACTTTATAATTTTAAAGCTGGTGTGCCCTTAGATATGTCATTCTAATTCTGTTGCTATTTAAAACAAAAAAATATATATAAATATCAGAATAGTTTTGCTCTCTTTATTTTATATTTGAATATTTGGAAAAGGGAGAGAGAGAGAGCAACTTTTAAACTTCCTTGCTGCATATTAATAGGGTATTTTTGCATAGAAGATTAGGGAAATCAAGCACGTGCAAATTTCATAGGTTTGTGCATTGTACAAAAGATTGGTGCATATTTGATTTAGAACCTGGAGAAAATGCTGCCATGTTTTGTAAATCTTTAGCTATTACATGTTTTTGCTCAGAAGAAGTTTGTGATCTACAGACATCTTACAACAAAAGACTACTATCAAAGGGAGCAGTGCCATAGGGGAGAGTATAATTATGTGTACGTATTCATAGAACGTTTTCAGACAAGGAATATTTCCAAAACAGCCAGGTGTTCCATAATTCGTGGTAATAGATGTGTGCTCAGTAATGCCATACAAATATTATTTGCAAGTAAAAAAAAATGTGATAACCTATCCATCAGATAATAGTCTCTATATAACCTATGTTTTAAAAACAAGTTTTAGAAGCACGTATTTCTACTCGCCATTCCTAATCCAATTGCTTATCAGATGTTGTTATTATTCTTGATATATTTACAAATACAACATTTTGATGATAACATAAACTTTAAGGTGCCGTGGAGTAGTTTTGTATAACTTTATTTATTTGTTATGGTCACGACTAAAAATTAAATATTTTAAACATATTTTGTCAGGTAAATTTAAAATGTAGTCTTTTATCCAGCCATAAGGTGGAGTTTAGTGTCCTTTTAACATGTTTTCCTCCATTCTATTAAAGTGGATGTAAACCCGAATTTTTTTTTAATGTCATAATATAGAGTATAAGATTTCCTATCATTTGAGCCCAGTCTTGCCACAAAGAGTTAATCCATCTCTGAGCAATCCTCTTTTATTGTTCAGTGAGATAAATCTTGACAAACTGAGAAAAACTTTGTCAAATCCTCCCCCTTGCTGTGAGTGACAGGTGATTTACATATCTCTATCTATGCACTAGCCTAAGACATGCATTATTTTTTTTAATTCCCACACCCACTCCTTTCTTCTGCTGCTCTGCCAGGATTAGATGTTCCACACCTCAGCATAATTTGGCATGCTGAAGTCATGTGGTTACTTTCCTGTCTTTTCACTGGATGTTAGAGATTATAGCAGAAGTTCAGTGTAAGAAATACACAGGAGAAAATGAATATTGACAAGGGGAGTGTAGAGGTAGGCGGGGAGTCTACTGACATCACGATTCCACCCACCGAGCTCCAGACAACAGACCCACCCACAGAATCTGCAGTTTTTCGGGTCTCATAACAGACAGAGGGGAGACATTTGACAGGTAAAGATACATGCAGGAGGCATGTATATCCTTATAGATAACCCCTATGGCAGTAGTTTAGAAAGGATGACATTGGGTTTACATCCACTTTAACTATAAAAAGCCTGTTGACAGTGTGTGTTCGGGGACACCCACGCGGGTGTCAAACTGGGATCAGCGGCTGTGTCCATGCAAGTTTTCTGATTTTAGAACTCAGCCAGAAGAAGCATGCAACAGGTTAGATGGGGCAGAGTCAGCACTTGACAGGACCATTTAGTGCCAAAATGTGCATGTTAAAACAGACCAGTATTGACAGCACCTGGTCTGAAATAGAATGCATCTAAAGATAGTTGGTGTCTGCATTTTAGTGCTGAAGCCTGTCAGCAATATTTGTGTACCTACAGGTGTACTTTAAAGCTCAACTGTGGGCTCAGTGGAGCTCAACCTGACCTCCAGAGGCCCAGTTGATCATGTGATGCACAGATTCCTCTTTCTCTTTTGATCTTCTCACAGCAGTAGGCAATACTCAATAATGAAAAGAGGGACAATGAAATGATTACATCAGTGTCACCCTCTATCACATTACACAGTGAGTTTAGGGTGCCATGGTGACACCCCTCAGGGGTCCATGAGTCTTGGCACTTACAGTATATCCTTAGATTAAGGACATCCAGTGGTGGAATGGGATTACTGCGGGGAGCACAGGGTCACTTTTATGCAATTATATACCTGTAAAAGAAGAGGCTTCATTTTTCAGCCCCTCATTTGTTGAAGAGCCACTGCTTCTCTGCTCACAGCCGCTGCAAGTGGTCCATACTTACAGTTGTGTGTATGTAGGCAGGTTGCTTACAGAATGTTAGTTAAAGTGGGAGCAATCCTACCAGTTGAAGCAATAAAGCATTGGCATTTCAACAATCAGGCTGCCACAAAGGTACATATATTCCCTCTTCTTTTTGAAGTTATGTAATTGTATTGTCAGTTACCTGATGCTAGAAGGGTCATGTTAAGCATGTCTGCGTAGGGGTTGGCAAAGTTTGACCAGACTCGGGTGAAACGTCAAAGTGATCCCAATCTGATATAACAATGTAATTGGCATGAAAAATGGAGGTATGGCTAGATAGGTTAATGCAGATACAGCACCTCATCCCAAAATAAATTAATGATTGATCAAGTAGGGAGGACAGGGGATTATCACGATGCCAGAGAAAAGAGATATGAAGATAAGATAGCAAATGTAAAATTACAAAAAAATACTTTATTTAACAAAATTCAAAGTTCAATACATACAAAAGACGATAAAATCATAAGCTGAGATTAACATATATATTGTACATGACCACAATGCAGTAGGGTGGGCCAGGGGTGGGTGGCCTTAAAAGCAAGAGCTCAGTTTCCTACATGTTTTGCCAAGGCATTGGCTTCCTCTGGGAATGGTGAGAGCTATTTGCAATATATAAGAATCTATGCATAGAGATACAAAAACAACATATAAACAAACAGATAAATAGACATTAGGATATAGGCTGGTATGAACAATGATATGTGTTGGGGTACATGGCTGGACTAGTTCACAAGGGGAGGTAACCATAACAAAGCCCCAGGATCCCGAACATACCTGAAAGCCTGACACCCGGGGGAGGCCCGGCGGGGGGTCCCCAACCGAGGAGAGACAGAGCTGCACCGTATCTATGTCTGCAGGGGGCATATAAAAGACCTGGCGATCAAATGTATTATAGATTAGGAAAATATAATGACTATGCAAGCTTGAAGTGTGTGTAAGACACACAATTTTTTAAGATATGGGTGGGGTCTAAGACCGCACGTAAATAAATACGGCATCAAGGCCTCAAAAAGACTCACGCTTTAAAAACAGGTTAGTTGAAAAGACGGAAACGCCTGGAGATGGGTTGAGAGACAAGCTAGGAAGACTGGTAAAGGTTATGAATGATAATCTAAAAAATGCAACAATAAGGGAAAGTAAAAAGTGAACCAGATGACTTGAAAAAGAAACAGCACTTTTATAAAAGGGGTAAGAGGTGATAATAGGGAAGGGCTTACCCTGTAGGCTATTTGTAAGGTATATAGCTATGCAGGATCGCTGCTCATATTGTGTATGAGAAATGGTAGTTGAAAACTAGTCAGTGGCAGAGGGTTAATGCGTCCTGAGAGAGGATGAATGAGAGCAGAGTTAGGAATATGGAGGGAGATTGTTAAAAAGTGCTAAGAAATGGGAAGCAATTGAAAGTTACCTTGCCAGTATGTGCTGAGCTTGTACAGGCGTTAAACTTGTCCAGTTGGATAAAAGGATATCTAAGCCGGCCAGTCCTTTTATCCATAATCCCCTGTCCTCCCTACTTGATCAAATGTAATTGGCATATTTACCTATTAAACATCACTGTTGTTTTCTGTGCTACAGACCACATAGCAATTCTGCAGACTGACATACATTCAGGAAACAATGAAAGGTGGATAATGAGAGCGACTTAAGACAGATATGACAGAAACAGCAAGTAGTCTATCTGGGCCTGCACTGGATGACTACAGCTGAAAGACACAAGGGTGCAGCCTTGTTAATGGATTTTCATGAAAGGAATCTGGGTTTAACATGTAATTCTGCTGGATGTGGAAAGATTCGCTAAGTGGATATGTTTTATAAAAGAGTGCTTTATTGTAGGGGCCAGGCCAGATGGAACCAGCTAAGCACAAAATGGATCAAGAAAAAGAGAGTTACAATAAGGGCACAATATGTTGTTTTGCATGAGTAATAATCCAAATCTAAATATGAATTTTATTGTAGTATTACGCAACAGTACTCTTCTTTCTTTGGAAAGGCTTGTATGAGATCATTTATGTCTTGTTCGCGACAAAAGGAAGGAGGAGAGGTTATTCCAACCTGTCTGAGCTGCACCACAAACATTTGCTATGTAAACAACAGTGCTGTCTTACCTTCCATAACTGCTTTAAGCCAAACCAATCACAATATTTGATCTAGAAACATTATTTTGGTAAAATCTTGGAAAAAATCCCAAAGCAGCCTTTGTCTATGTTGGAAGACTGAACGCTGTGTTGCTTATTACTTACTATCGCATTAGTTTTGGGGATGGAAAGGTTAACCCACAATATTCTGTGTAAAGCCTATCAGAGCAATAGCTACAATAATGTTCAAGTAGTTGTGAAGCCTGAAGGTTATCTTCAGTATGCAGCTTCCCCCGAAGCCTCCCCTAATACTTACCTGAGCCCGATCTCGATCCAGCAATGTGCACAAGAGCAGCTATTGTCCCGGCTCTCTGCCTCCTCATTGGCTCAAAGACAGCAGCAGGAGCCATTGGCTCCTGCTGTCAACCACAGCCAGTGAGGAGGTGGCAGGGCGAGGCTGAGCCCTGTTCTGTGTGTCTTATGGCACACAGCAAGGGACTTGCTATGAAGGCACTCGGCAGAGGCAACAAGCCCCAAAAGAGTGCCGGGGGACCAGGGGGAAGGAGGGAAGAGTGCTGGAAGGAAGCCCTAGAAAAGGAGGATCGGGTATTGTTCTGTGCAAAACCCTTGCACATAGCAGGTAAGTATGACATATTTTTCTTTTAGGTTTTAAAATAATGGCTAGGGACATTCTACTGAATAGTATAAACACAAATATGAAAAAATAGAACATACACAGATTATTTAAAAGGTTAGATCTGAATTCAAGCCACAAAAACTTTCATGCAAATATATTCCTCAATAAACAGAAAGAATATTATCTTGTAAAAGTAGCAAAGACACCATCATTTTGCTGTACATAACCTGCAGAGAGTCCAGTAGGTCCACCCACTACAGGCTGCCTATACAAAATGAGTTACCCTGCACAAGGAGAGAGAGCAGCATTGACTGTTCTTTATTACTAGAAGCTCAGTTGTTCTTTATTACAGGAGGTGAAGTTTCATACTGGATTGCTACACAGATCTGGAAGGAATACACAACGAACAGATTTAAGAAAGAATGCACTTGATCCTTGTATCTAGTCAATAGTTAATATTTGCTTATTCTGGATCTCAGCTTTAATTTAGTAATCAGGAAGTTTGGAGTTCATATTGAACTCTTAATTGGCTAACTTAAAGTAGAATTATAGGCAAAACTTTTTTTTCAATTTGCATAGAGTAAGGGAGAGTTATAACCCCTGTTGGTTAATTTTTTGCCATCTATGTCCCATTGGGGAGATTTACCTTCACTTCCTGTCCCAAAACCAAAAGTGAGAGGAAATCCCTCCAAATTAGGGGAATTCCTTGGGGACCTCCAGGCCACCAGAACTAGTGTGCACATTGCAGTTAGTTTGCCCGCCACTAGATGGCTCTATTCCTAGTGTAGCAATAACTCTCGGTGGAGCTGCTGGTTTATTATTGGGCCTGTCCTCTATTCTCTTCACCCATCTTAAGTTGTTCAATCCCCTTGACACAGCTGTAGTGCAGTGTTGTAATGATATCAATAGCAACTTTAACCCATAATATACACTTATAGTTATATTTACCTCTACCTGGGTGCTTGTAGCTCCACCTGCAGGAGAAATAACAACACTGCACATAAACTTCTGTAATAACCAAAATAACTTCTTTGTTTGGATGAATGATATATTTATATAAAGAATTATTACAGTGTCTACACTATCACACCAACTTAATGCAACAGTACAGTAAACAGTTATGACAATATTGGTAACAAACACAAATATACTTAAATATATTTCTGTACCAGGGAGCTCCCCCTGCTCTAAACCGTAAAGTCACTACCCTTTGTAACTAAATGCGGGGCCCTGCAATAAAAGAGATAGTCTTGATGTCTTCAATCTTTGCTAGCTACAAATTTGTAATTGTAATCCACAGAGGGTTCTTCTTGGGTGTTGCGTAGTGTAAGGTAATACACTAAGGCAATTATAATCCAGAAGATTGATTAAGTGTTCTTATACGAAGAAGACAAACATCTAGTATCAGTTCTTGAATACTGGAATCTATGCAAATGTAATGTTCTCCAACTTAACTTGTTCTGTGGGACTATCAGTCCCAGCAATACTCTGTAACCATCCTAAGTGTGTGTAGTATTAAACAAAGTTCCGGGTGTTAACCCTCTCACCACACGGGATCCGGGCAGATGGATGTCTCCATTTCAGCAGTTCTCAGTCCGTATGGAGCCACCAACACGCCGTCACACTGTTCCATTTACTAACGACTGGGAGTCCTTGGTTACCTCCCCCTCGGGTCTCCGGAACAATCACTTCTGCTGCTTCAGCACACTGTGATACAATGGCAGGATCCCCGCTGCTGCTCCGCTCCTTCACAAGGTAGGCCACAACCCTGTGGGACACACACACCCACAGAGTCCTGCTGGCAGGCCACACGTCACAGGAACAAGAGACCTAAGATGGCTGCTCCCAGCCCTTTTATATCCTCCCATAATGCAGTTCAGTTCTTCTCTTGTCCAAGAGCATTGTGGGTAGGTCATAGTTAATGTTCAGAAGTAAACAATCAATCACCTCCATGCCACTTCTCTTAACCATGAAACATAAAAGTGTTGTACCTTTTCGATTGTCCACAAGATGGCACTAGATCAACTTATATGCTTTTACAACACACATATGACTAACAACAAAAGTTGTCAGCGCTACATACCCCCCCTGCTTTGAATCTTTGGTCCCCAAAGATATGCAAGACCTTGTTTCTGCTACACATCTTAGCCTCTAAATGAGTGCACAGGACCGACAGAGGAGCCTCCCACCAGTTTTCAGGTGTTGGAAAGCTATTCTGTGTACCCACAACTGTCACCTTAGTATCAGATACAGATGTGTCAAGGGGTGAAACAGGGCTCTCATTGTCCAGGTTGACTGAAGAATGACTAGGCTCATCAACATTCCTTTTGCTGGTAACCTTTGTTATTTCAGAGCACTCGCCCAATGTATCATATGTCAGTCTTTTGGGTGGGCGAATGCTCCTCTTTCCCCTTTGCTCTTTTGGTGTGTCCTCTATTTCTGAATGAACACTGTTTTCTTCTACTTCAAAGGGAGATAAACAGGTTTCAGCTCTTTCAGACAATGGTATAAACTCTGGAGCATTTGGCCTGAGGGCCTCACTACCCTCCTCGGTTGTCGGAGATGAAACACTCTTTTCAGCTTCAGGTATATCAGATGACCACAACCAACTAATGTCCATGTCTCTCTCCTCACCATCTTCAGTTGCTAAAGTCCCAGACTGAGACCTAGTTACAGGCCTTTGTGCAACCTCTGATGTGGATGATAACTCCTCCTCGGGGACTATCCTGACTGCATCAGTAAGGGGCAAAAGGTGATTCCGATGCCAAGTCTTAATGGGTCCAGCACTTCCCTCTGGTCTGATTTCAAAGACTGGAAGTCCTGGAAGCTGTTTACATACAATGTATGGCTGTGACCTCCAGCGATTTGCCAGCTTGTGCTTCCCAGGAATACCCAAATTCCTTAATAGAACTCAGTCACCAGGTTGTATATCTTGAATTCTTACTTTGAGATCAAAGTTCATCTTATTTCTATTCCCTCTGTTGTTTGACATAGTCCGAGCCTTCTCATAAGCAATCTTCAGACTCTCTCGCAGCCTGTTTGTATATCCTCGATGAGAAGTCTCTGAGGTGTGGTCCAGAGAAGTTCCAAAGACCAGGTCCACTGATAATCTGGCCTCTCGCCCAAACATCAGCCGATAAGGTGAATATCCTGTGACGTCACTCTTGGTGCTGTTATATGCATGTACTAAAGCGGCAATATGCTTACTCCAATTGGGCTTTTGCTCAGAGGTCAGTGTCCCCAACATATTGAGAAGAGTTCTATTGAACCTCTCTGGCTGAGGGTCTCCTTGTGGATGATAGGGTGTAGTTCTCGACTTCTGAATTCCCAACAGATCCAGTAATCTCCTGATGAGGGTACTCTCGAAGTCTCTTCCCTGATCTGAGTGAATCCTCTGTGGTAGGCCATAATGGATGAAGAACTTTTCCACTAGTGTCTTTGCCACTGTGCCTGCCTTCTGATCTTTCGTAGAGAAAGCTTGAGCATATCTGGTAAAATGGTCTGTGACTACCAGAATATTTCCTTGCCCACTCAAGTCAGATTCTAGACACAGAAAATCTATACAAACTAAATCCATGGGACCTTGGCTTAATAAATGACCCATCGGAGCTGCCCGTTGCGGCAAAGTCTTTCTCTGGATACACCTATGGCAGGAATAGCAGTAACTCTCCACCTCTTTCCTCATGTAAGGCCAATAGAATCTATCCTTTATCAATTTAAGAGTTCTTTCTGCCCCCAGATGTCCATGACAATCATGCAGAGCGATTAACACTGATTCTCTGTGTTTCTCTAGCAGAAACAGTTGCCATTTCTCCTCCAGATCTTCAGAGGGGCCCCTTTGGTAGACCACCCCCTGCTGCAACTGCAACCGTCTCCACTCTTTATGTAACAACAGAGCTTCTTTCTGAGCACTTTTCAAAAGTAGATCAGGGTGCTGACTCTTCAGAGCTTCCAATACCAAGCTGCAGAGTGGATCCTCCTGTTGGTCTCTCCTAAGGTCTTTTCTTGATCATTTAGGCAGACCTTCTGCTGCAATCTGAGAGACATTACAGTAATACCTAGGTACCCCTGCTGTAGTCACTCCAAGCTCTTCAGCTCTGGCTCCACCTTTCTCCTGCTTTTCTGCTCCATCACAAAGGGCTCTTACCCCTTCAGGGGCAAGCTGAATCCAATCCTCTTGGGAGCTCAGGGGACTGTGAGGCCTTCTGGATAGCACATCTGCATCTCTATTGCCCACTCCTGGTCTGTATTTTAAGCTGAAGGAGAATGTTAAAAGAGCAGCCAACCACCTATGGCCTGTGGCATCCAACTTCGCGGTGGTAAGCAAGTATGTGAGGGGATTGTTATCAGTTTTAACTACGAACTCTGCACCATATAGGTAATCTCTCAACTTGTCTACCACAACCCATTTTAGGGCCAGGAACTCAAGCTTATGAGTAGGGTAGTTCTTCTCGGTGGGAGACAGGCTCCGGCTCACATAAGCAATGGGCCTTAGATGTCCATCATGATCTTGGTAGAGTACTCCACCTAGCATCCACGTGCAGTTCATAGGGCTTGGTAGGATCCGCATAAGCTAACACTGGAGCAGTGGTAAGGCTCCACTTCAATTGTCTGAATGTCTCCTCACACTGCGGAGTCGACTGATCCAGGATAGACTCCTTTTTCTTCCGAGGCCCTTCCTTTTGCCTCCCAGGTTCCTCTGAATCCACATCAGCCGCTTCCTGATTCTTCAGTAGCTCTGTGAGGGGGTGGACTATCTTCGCAAACCCCTCCACAAACCTCCGATAGTAGGAGCAGAATCCTAAGAATGATCTGAGCTCAGTCACATTCGTGGGCTTGGGCCAAGAAGTAACAGCTTCCAACTTCTCAGGGTCAGTTGCTATCCCTTCTTCAGACACAATGTGCCCCAAATAGTTCACCGAAGATTGATAGAACTGACATTTCTACATTGAAAGTTTCAAGCCCTCATCATGTACTCTCTTCAGAATCTTTGCCAGTCGCTCTTCATGCTCTTCAATAGTTCGGCCAAAGACTATGATATCGTCCAAGTATACTAAGACCTCAATCAAGTTCATGTCGCCTACTGTCTTCTCCATAAGCCGCTGGAAAGTTGCTGGGGCCCCAGACAAACCTTGTGGCATCCGGTTAAATTCATAAAATCCCCAGGACTCATGGGGATCTGATAATAACCACTCTTCAAAGCTAATACACTGAACCACTTCGCCCCTGACAGGCTCTGTAGGGCATCTTCTATAAGAGGGGTAGTATATTGATCAGGAATAGTCCGTCGTTTCAAGGTCCTATAGTCAATACACAGCCGTAGTGACCCGTTTTTCTTCCTCACTACTACTATAGGGGAGGTGTATGGACTCCTGGACGCCTTGATAATCCCAGTCCTTTTCAGCTCAGCCAGCTGTTCTCGAAGGTCCTCAAGATCTCCCAGTGGGATCCTCCTGACCCTTTCCCGAAAAGGTTTGTCTTCTTCCAGCCGAATGTTGTGCTCCGCACTCTTGGCATACCCCACATCAAACTCACTCTTTGAGAAAACCTCTTTCCACTTCATAAGCTGGGCTTTGGCCCTTTCCATCCAAACAGACGTAAGAGAGGTGTTCTTTGGGTAGAAGTTCTCTATGGGAATCTCCTCTTCGGGTCCTCTTTTGACATCACTTGGGGAAAGCGGGGTTGCTTGATTCGCCTGCCCCAGCAACATTCTTGCTGGTATCTTCACAGGCAAGGCTGTCATGTTCCAAACACTCACTGAAACCCTCCCTCTGCTTCTCTTGAGTGCCTTAGTTGATAACACTTTTGGGAGTATTTCCAGACCCACATCCTCTTCTTGGGTGTCTGTCTCCAAGACAACAAAAGGACCCGGTTGTCTCCAACTCAACTTGACGGAGGCCCTCATACATATGACTTCACCTGGTTGTAGCAGTTCTTCACCTCTGTCTAAACGCCAAACTTTTCCCACCCCTTCTGGTGGGGCCTTCTGTTCGTGTACCATATCCTTGTACACTTGGGTTAGCGTGGGGTGTACCTTCATGGGCACTTTCCTTCTGTACAAGCGGTGTCAAGAGTCTTCTGACCAGATCAGTATTTGTTCCGATGATAAGGGAACTTTTATGAGCCCCAGGGGGCCGAGGACACACAAACGCTAGGGTATCGAAAGTCTCCGCCTTTCCAGCCACACTCGGGTCAAAGGTAAGTTTGATAGGGATATACCCCTCATAAGGGAAATTCTGGGTACCTAGGCCCCATATCTCCAACTCTTCTAACTTTTGCAGGGGCAGATGCTTGAGATGCTTCATGTAGAAATCTTTATATAATAAGGTCACTTGTGCTCCGGTATCCATCACTGCTTTGGCGTATATTCCTTCTACCTGGATGGGGATGATCGGAGAGGGTCCCACTAGGTTGGGGGGAAATTCACCATGAGTTTTTGGCTTCTTTTGCCTGTTAGTGTGCGCCTGACTCCTTGTTTCCATGGACGCTCACTCAACTTCATTCCTCCTCTTACTCTCAAAACTTTGTGAACCTGGGTTTCATTGGAGTTGACGACTGTTACAGGGCACCCAGTTGATTCCTTCACTGGGGCCCTTTGAAGTTTTCTGCTGGCTTTTGACGTTGTACTGCTGCCCCTGGGCTTGGGCACACTCTCCCAACATGTTCAGCTCCTCCACAGTTGAAACAAAGTCCAGATTTCCTTCTGAATGTGAAGTCTGATGTTTTTTATTTTCTTTAGTTCCTCCATTGGGCGGATCCGAGGATCTTGCAGTCAGCAAAGCCATCATCTCCATTAACTGGGCCACCTGAGTCTTAAGGAGTGCAATCTGAGGATCCTCTTCCATCACACTAACTGTCCTGACTCCAACAGTGTGTTTTGGTTCTTGGATTTTTTCCTTCTTCCTTTCTAGGATAGCTTCTTCCTCCCGTACAATCCGAATTAGATCTGGGTACTTCAATATGCCTCCATCTTGACGAGTTCTTAACTGGAGGGTGATGGGATCCAAGGGCTGGGCACCTCTCAACACTTGTTTGGCTCGAACTTTGCCCACCTCACTAGGATCTAATCCCTTCTTTAACAATATCTGGTGAATGACCTTGTCTAACCGTCTCATATATTCTGACAACTTTTCTCCTGTTTCTTGATAGGTGTGTTCTAATTGATAAATTAGGTCAGAAACCTTTTCGGTACGTCCGAACACATCTTGCAGGATATCTAAGTAGTCTTGGGCTACACAGTTTTGTTTGCTAAGCTTCAGATTTCGAATAGCCTCAGAAGCAGGCCCTTTCAGACTTTCAGTAATCCGCTGTTTTTTTGCGTTTCAGAGATGTCCCACTTATCCAGCACTTGCGTGGCCTATTCCAGCCACTCTTCAAAGGTGTCTTCTCCTTTGGTTACAGGCCGTTGGCCAGAGAAAATGCCCAGTTTTCGGTACCCAGTCCCTGAATATGTTGGGTTCCCCTTTTGACATTGGGAGACCAAATTTCCCAGGGCTGTAAAGAGTTCTGGCTCAACTGCAGCCAGTGCTGACTGTAATGGAACCTTGGTTTCTGCTGAACTCATCTGGGGGAAGGTGGCAAGATTCTCCCCTTCTTCCCTTGGGTGGGTCAGATAAAATTTGGTCTTGTCAGCGAGTTCAACACTTGCACCCCTGAAATTTTCCAGAACTCCCTTCCTCCACTCCAATAATGCATAAGTATGGAATGTCTCATGATTGGGTCTTACTGCGACCACCTTGGCTCTTTGTTCTGGGGATAGTGCTTTTACCACTCGATAAATGTGTTCTTTCTCCCAGATATCTCCCCAGAGTTCCATGGCCACGCTCGCTTCTGAGCGGGTACCTTCTTCCTCACACCACTGTGCCACAGTGGGGGGATCCATTCTATGGTTCTTAAGGGGGTGCTTGGCTTTAGAGTGACAGTTATCCTGGACGAGCCCCCACATGTAGCAATAACTCTCGGTGGAGCTGCTGGTTTATTATTGGGCCTGTCCTCTATTCTCTTCACCCATCTTAAGTTGTTCAATTCCCTTGACACAGCTGTAGTGCAGTGTTGTAATGATATCAATACCAACTTTAACCCACAATATACACTTATAGTTATATTTACCTCTACCTGTGTGCTTGTAGCTCCACCTGCAGAAGAAATAACAACACTGCACATAAACTTCTGTAATAACCAAAATAACTTCTTTGTTTGGATGAATGATATATTTATATAAAGAATTATTACAGTGACTACACTATCACACCAACGTAGTGCAACAGTACAGTAAACAGTTATGACAAGCTTGGTAACAAACACAAATATACTTAAATATATTTCTGTACCAGGGAGCTCCCCCTGCTCTAAACCGTAAAGTCACTACACTTTGTAACTAAATGCAGGTCCCTGCAATAAAAGAGATAGTCTTGATGTCTTCAATCTTCGCTAGCTACAAATTTGTAATTGTAATCCACAGGGGTTCTTCTTGGGTGTTGCGCAGTGTAAGGTAATACACTAAGGTAATTATAATCCAGAAGATTGATTAAGTGTTCTTATACGAAGAAGACAAACATCTAGTATCAGTTCTTGAATACTGGAATCTATGCAAACGTAATGTTCTCCAACTTAACTTGTTCTGTGGGACTATCAGTCCCAGCAATACTCTGTAACTGTCCTAAGTGTGTGTAGTATTAAACAAAGTTCCGGGTGTTAACCCTCTCACCACATGGGATTCGGGCAGATGGATGACTCCGTTTCAGCAGTTCTCAGTCCGTATGGAGCCACCAACATGCCGTCACACTGTTCCATTTACTAACGACTGGGAGTCCTTGGTTACCTCCCCCTTGGGTCTCCAGAACAATCACTTCTGCTGGTCCGCTCCTTCACAAGGTAGGCCACAACCCTGTGGGACACACACACCCACAGAGTCCTGCTGGCAGGCCACGCGTCCCAGGAACAAGAGACCTAAGATGGCCGCTCCCAGCCCTTTTATATCCTCCCATAATGCAGTTCAGTTCTTCTCTTGTCCAAGAGCATTGTGGGTAGGTCATAGTTAATGTTCAGAAGTAAACAATCAATCACCTCCATGTCACTTCTCTTAATCGTGAAACATAAAAGTGTTGTACCTTTTCAATTGTCCACAAGATGGCACTAGATCAACTTATATGCTTTTACAACACACATATGACTAACAACAAAAGTTGTCAGCGCTACACTAGTATAGTATGGTAAAGAGGGTGTTGTAATTAGGAGTTAGCTCCCCTTTAAGAGAAATATCTGCTAGTGCTGTAATGGGTGGATTAGTGTCCACAAAAATGCCAGTAGTGGATGGAGCCCCGAGTATACGGGTCATGGGAGTCAAATATCCCCAAATCTGTCAAGATGTGATCTCCTGAAGTATTGATCTAAAGGGTCCTTTCCGGGCTGAAATCCCAGGTGATGTGGTACGGGACATGGGAGGAACAGCTGTAGTCACCCTGTCTCCACTGATAATCTTCTGTGGGTCCTGCAGTGGGGTGCTCAATATATGGGAGGCCTGGAGAGAGTCCTCTTATGTGAGCAATGGTGGAAGCCTGGGAATGAAAGCACCATTTGGGAGTGTGCCCAGCCAGGCAGAGACATAGAAAATACATTGAGAAAGAGACTGGTATACTAAATAGGGCACCTTGATCCCCCCGAACCTCAGCTGCGGGTCCTCTGATGAGGTGATGGAGGCTTAGTGCTGTATACAATACATGGGGAAGTCCCAACTCTATGGTGCTCCCAAGGACAGGAATGGAGGTGTAGAGGGACGAGGGCTTAAGCATGTGCACTTGTGTTCTGTGTAGAAATGACTGCAACAGAATGTCTAAACTTGAATGTTACATTTTATCCCGAAGATTCTGCTAGCATGTCACTGTGATATATCACAGTAAGCTTCTTCCAGATCCACCCACCTGTGCCCACATAAATGGAGCCCGAGGCATCCTGGGATATGTGATGCGCATATCCCAGGAGACCTCAGAGCAAAAAAGGCGTCAATCTGGCCTAGGCCAGAAAGGCAGCCGGGGCCAGGGCTAACCAAAATGATTTCTTAAAAAAAGTAAGCAAACACATTTTTTTTCTATGTTTGACATTGTGGAGGGGTGAAATGATGCCTTAGGTGCATTAGGTGGATGACGTTCCACTTTGCAGAAGAAGGTGAAGTGAAATGATGTCTAGTGCATCAAGTGGGTGAAGTTCCCATTTAAGATAAGTTTACGAACAGTTTCTGCTTTGCTTTTGCTGCTCCATGTAAGTAAAATTGAATACATTGCAAATGTCTCCCTAGTCTCACACCCATATGTACTAATTTCTAAATACTTCAATAGCCAACAGCAGCTTCTCTGGGGCCATTTTAAAATAGCACTTTGCTCGAAATTGTTAGGAAAAGCACTGCGCTGCCATCCCCACAATACGCTAGTGCTAACACACTCCAGTGGTGGAGTTTTATGTCAGAACAAATGGAGCTAGTTCAGTAAACAAATTAAGATGTGTGAACTGTGGAAGCTAGAATGAGTCAAACCAAACAGATATATTTGGTTGTTTCACAGCTCAAAAACTGAAATGTACCTGGGAAAACAGTTTACAAAGTATTTTGGGGTTTATGTAATATGAAGATTTTATTTGACTTTGCTCTGCTAATATCATATGCAGAATTATTTGTAAATTGATTGACTTAGCAGTAAAGCTTAGCACCTGCATTTACTTGAGTTGCGCTCTACATAGTGTTCAATAAATTAGGTTTTCTTTGTATATTAAGCCTACAGTAAGCACATCTGCACCTATGCTTCTCTGAAAGGATCATTTCTAAATGTAATTGTACTCAATTTGTACACAAATTATATGAAGGCCTCTGGTGATATGATTATATTGTTATGTTATATTGATTTTTATATCTGCACCTGAGTTGCTTTGAGACAACGCATCATTAACACTTTTCACATAATTCGTATGGTCCTAGTATTCAAGGTACATTTTGGCACAGGTATCTCATAGTATGCTGACCAGCTTTTCATAAGTCATGATCCAAGTGAGCTTGCGCTTCATCGATGCCAGGTCAACCACTTTTTTTTTCCAAGCGGTTTCAATGGCTATCTTGGCCATAAGGAACATAAAGTAGATCAGAGTCTGGGTGTGTCTGGGCACCCCTGCTACAGGTTGATTGAGTAAGGATACTCTGGGGTCTTTAACAATGTTTATCATTGTTACAGAGTATATCAGGGCAGGAACATGTACCTAGAAGCTCTTGACCTTAATACAAGACCACCATGTGTTGAACCCACTAGCTCACAGCCCTGAAAAATGATTGAGGAAGAATCTGGATACATTTTGGAAAGGCATTCAGGTGCCAAGTACCAATGAGACAGGATTGGCCTCTAGCAACGAAACATTCATACCACCTTTATACGTCCTGACAGACCTATCCCTCCAGTCCTCTTGGTCAATCTCCATCCCTAAATCTACCCAAGCTAGCATATGAGGTCATTTACCCACAGCCTTTACAAAGTGTTTAGGCAACTCAGAAATGCCACCCCTCTGGCCCTAACCTCGATAGCATCTGTTTTCAAAAGACCCAGCTTTAATTTCTGTTGGTTTTCTTTGCTCTATCAGCATGAGGAGGGAGCTTTTCATTCACGTAAGATTTATGCTGGAATGACTTCTCTAAATTAGACCCAGAAAATGCCATTATCTGATACTGGGTGTTTGGTTCAGCAGTGCTATCAGTTTCTCCATTTTAGCACTGGGTAGCTGATGAACAGTATATGTGACCACTGGCGATGAATGCTTTCAATGGTCTTCATTGCTGCTGATTTTTTTTTTTTCACTTTCTTTTCATAAATGAGAGTCTTTCTGTGTGAGCTGGATTGTGATAGGGTGGATCTCCTCTACTTGTATACGTGTGCCTTAATGAGTTTTTAGCAGAAATAAACATAATAGCTGATTTGAGCCAAAGTAATGTGTCCAACAGATTCCTATAACTTATCCATAACTTTTCATTTTACCCTTTGTTTTTATTTCCTGAGCTAGAGGAACTGTTTTGTGCTGTATTTCCCTGACCAAAAAGTGCACACGGACTCTTTGTTAAATCTGTGATTTATACAGCCTTTACAATTAATATATTTAATGAGCAATGCAGGGTGTGCATGTACAGAAAAGAGGCTAAAAACAGTATATGCAGCTTATTTCAACTTTGGTTTCCATAACAACAGAAACATTTATGCTTTGTGCCTTTTCCATTTTAAACAAAATTGTTCAAATATTCACAAATGTGCATACTGTGTTTTGGAATTTCAGCGCAGTAGGGATGCTTGTACTCTGCTGTACTGACTTTATTATGGCAACCAACCAGCAATTAATCGAAGATGTATAAACAAAGTATCTGACTGTCTGCATTTAACTAAAAGAAAAATGATTTCACCATTACAAAATAATTTTTCATTTTAATATTTTTAGCTTGGGTTTACTGTAGTGTTAACAAGAGAAGGTAACTATGAGCCGGGGTCACTGGTTAAGCATTCAAATTATGCATTAGACAAAGAACCAGTTAACACATAACTGAATGTATTTTCTTACAGTATAAACAAACCAGGAAATTGTATGTTCTGTCTGGAACATGAAAGGCAGTAATGCAGCTTTTGAAGTGCAAGAACAACATGATATGGGGGTAAACAAAGAAAATAAATAAGTTATGGGGTGTGGCTGGGATGCAGAGTTGGGTGTTGGATTGAGAAGCCAAGATTCTAAACAAAAGTGGAATTGCTGTACTTTACTTATTGTAATTGAAAGATGGCAAATAGTTACATCACATTGACATACTATCTGGTGTAACTTGACAATACATTGTCAATCACATATAGTGAACGACGGGTGTAGTCACAAGTGAAAGCATCCAGCAGCACATATAGCAAGCCATCTTCGCAAACTCAATCTCTCGGGTTCATTAGTACTCACTGTTCCTTGCAGATAGTCCCTCTGAGATAGAATCATTGCAGACACCTCTAGCTGGGTACACCTCTCCCAGGTTCTCCAGGGTTATAGCCTGCCTCCAGGGAATGATTGGTGTGGCCTAAAAGGCCTTTTGCAGCCCACCTTATACTCTACCACCATATGGGTCAGGAAGTCTACAGCTGGTTCTAAGGGTCAGGAAGTCATCAGCCCTGTCCAGGGCCTCCACTTAGCTGACTACATCTGCACACTGGTTTGATATCTTGCTCCTATGCCCAAACTGTCCTAGGGCTCCTCACAACCCGGCTTGTATGCAGGTACTGACTCACCCACTACATCACTACAAGAGGGCTCTAGCTAACAGGGACCTAGCACTCGATGACACTATTCTCTGTAACCAACCACTATTCTGGAACTGAGCCGCCTAGTGGCAGACTAGCTAACTGCACCTGTTTACCGTCTACTTACCCCTAACGCAGGTGGTCAGACACTATAGCTGGCTACTGTTTTCTTCATCTATAGCAGTGCCTTTCCCATAAGGCAAGCAGGCCTACTGGTGCTTGGTTGCCCCCAGGACTTATTCACATTGCTATAGTGTCTGGCTGCCATACCAGGGCAGGCGCGAGCAGAGCGAAGCAAACAGGTACTTGCGCTTGGCATATAGGCAGAGTGGTTCAATGACAGTCCAGGTAAAAGGCAGGCAGAGTTCAGAGAATAGTTGTTATCCGGTCCAAGGTCATACACAGGGAGATCCAAACTTGCAGTGCAGGGCAGACAAACAGGCAGTTTGATCAGATAGTAGACACATAATCACACTCTATCACAAGCATGAGACTGAAGGTTTGGCTGCCTTATAACAGGCTTGGTCTCCACCCAGAGACTGACCACATCAATCACCTTGCTGGTAGACAGACGGACAAGGAGAAAGCCATAGCCAAAACCTGGATACTGGAATGAGGAGCAGGAGTGCTAGATGCTCCTGACACTTACATACAGATGTGAGGGGTTAGTGGGGATTTGGGAAGGCATGTTGTCTCCCCTAAAGGTAGGCCATTAGGTTACAAATCAAGTGTTAGCGGTACCTCGGATTTATGGAGCTTATAGAAGGTACAAAGTATTGTATCCATGGGTCACAGATTTTTTTAAAAATATATTATATATTATAACTGAGATACCTTTTAGATGGACTGCCCCTTTAGAAG
The DNA here is from genome assembly GCF_042186555.1 of Aquarana catesbeiana. NCBI lineage: Eukaryota > Metazoa > Chordata > Amphibia > Anura > Ranidae > Aquarana > Aquarana catesbeiana. Next base: position 365,544,352 of record NC_133326.1, on the reverse strand, counting down.
TACTGTACAATATGTTGGCTCAGAATAACTGACTGCAGTAAGCAGTTGTATGATAGCAACACAGTCATTTGTACTGGAATACTGGATGAAAATGTTTCTGCATAGCCTTGTTGGCTACTTTAAACTAGCACAAATGTGCTCTGCTGTGTATGAAAAGGCACAACAAAAGAGAAAGCAATTTGATAGTGTCATTCAAAGGAAATGCCAGAAAATTGAAACAGACTTGTAAAACTATTTATAAGCTAACCTGTGTGTCTTCTTATAGGTTCCACATGCAAAAGCTTTATTGAGCCATAAAGGAAGATTTCCCGGTGACTTGTCCTTCAATAAGGGAGATGTTATTATCCTACAAAAACAGCTGGATGAGAATTGGTATCATGGAGAAGTAAATGGAGGAAGCGGAGTCGTTCCTGCAAGTTCAGTAAAAATTTTAAAGAAAATAGATCAACCTCTGGCACTTTGCAGAGCTCTCTATAACTTTGATCTGAAGGATAAAGACAAGTCAAAGAACAAAGATTGCTTGAAATTTTCAAAGGTACTGTAGTAGTGACTAATGCATAGGACCCTAGAGACCATGGTGAGGCAGTTTGTTACATGTGATGCTTGATGTCCTGCCCTGTTATTATGGCTATAAAATATTTGATCATACACAGCATAAATTTAATCATAGGCTGGCAGATTGCTGGTACCAAGGATGGCTACCCTTGACCCTCCAGCTGTTAGGCTAGTCAATGCTGATGTAACTTGCATACTGATGAAAGTCAATATGGGAAAATGAAGAGGTACAAATTATGGACACTGTGCTGTAATATTACAGTGCTGATTTTTTTCTGGTCTATTCACCCAGAAGAGTTATATGTTGTTTTGCTATATGAATATAGCTTATCCAGATATCCAATTCTACTTTCACACTTAAAAGTACTTAGGACATGAAAGAAACAGCAAAGCCATTTCAGACTGTATGGATTTCCCAGTGACTGATAAGCTTTGCCAATGGAGCCTTGATTAAAACAAGCACTTTGCTCTTTTTTCCCACGCCTATGCTCATTAGTGATGTTCTGATTTGGCTGCGAGGAGTTGTAGAATGATTTACAAGATTAGCTGCCTAATACACAAATGATGAGCTCTATTTGTCTGAATCTTGTTCTGTCACTGCTCAACTTATATAGTGTTTGCATAAATTCTGCATTTAGATTAGCAAGTTTCTGTCTGTCTACTTAGCAGTATTCAAATCAAAGACAGATCATATAGAAAGACTTCCGTACTTCTGCCAATTTGGTTTAAGAGTCTGATTTTGTTTTAATTAACACAATAAAGGGAATTATATGAGTTAATTTATATGCAAATTCAAACACCAAATGTTTTACTGGGGGGTCACTACAGTTTAAACACATACATAGCATATAATAACATTTGACCTAATAGTATAGCACTATAGTTATCTGAAACACAATCACATACAATGCATTTATATCCACAAGCTATTACATTGTATATAATGGCCAGTGACATCACCACACCACATGACTGATCCACTGTTCACTTCCCTCTCTTTTACCAAAACATAACTCTAAATACCCCCACTGATAACATAAATCCTTTCGACTGGGTTGATACTTCATTAATATGTATCAGACACAGCTTGATATATGTAAATAATGAACAATCAAACAAATAAAGCATAACCAACTCCAGAATCCTTTTTGCAGTGCTGAGTGCCGTATCTCAAACTCTCCTTCCTTTATTGGGAGCCAGTTCAGCCTCCAGTCATCAAGGTTAGACTCAGTGGCTTACTTGGGCTCTCTGCTATCAATTCTACCAACTTTGAGCCACCTGCCACCTCAGCCCGCAAAAGGGATAACCACCACCATCAGGAGAGTGATGATTCCCTCATTGACTCCCTGACTGCGACCAAGAAGGAGCCTACCTTATCCGGTCCTGCAGAAGCAGGTTAAACATATAAAGGCCCACATCACTGAGGTGGACACCATCCAAAAATAAAAAGATCTGCCCTCCAAATCCAAATGACAAGTGGCCAGTCCATTCCTTGATACAGTACATTTTGCAATGGCCCTATTAACTTTATTATGCGTTTTGTCAAAGGCTCTGCAATCCCTGACCTGTCACCAGAATTAACATGGAAGGATCTCTGGCCAGACCAGAAGAACAGTAGACTGCTCATCTAAAAAGGGTTGTCAAGTTTCCAATAAGGGCTCTGAGGGGAATGACCCCGAGATCGTTTCCCCAATATGCTGGAATAAAACATCTGGAGGTCCCTCCAGAGCCACCCGATTATGAAGCAGCGGAGGAACTTCATCCCAAAGAAGCCCCTGAACCCCCAGCCATACCAATTTCACTTGGACTGCCGGGAAACCCAATTGCAGACCACCCAATTGTAGACCAATTGCAGTTCAGTTAAGCAACAGCAAAGGATACATGTGAACTAGAAGCGTGAGAGGAGCACACATCCTCGTGTTTGAGGAGGGCCTCCAACCTGAAGTCGAATCACCATAAATGCCGCCAAATAAGTAACAGGATAACAGTACATGTCAGGTAATTTAAATAGATGAATAGAAACGCCCCGGTGAAGCCGATCTGTCTTTGAAGAGCAAAGAAAAATTTTAACAGTATCGCCCCTTTGCCAGACTTTGAGCCTCCCAGATGTCCACTCGTTAGGTTTAACTAGTTCACCATAAAAATGCCAGGGAGAAAGCTAACACAAAAAGAGCAGCTTCAAAAAAAAAGTGACATAACTAAGGTAGGGCAAAATGTCCCAGGGAACTGGTCTCCAACAATCTTCACGTTTAAACATCCTTTTCCACCCTTTCAGTGCCTGATTTAGTGAAGTCGGGCATCTCAGTAACTTCCTGCCAACTTCCTGTCTGTAGCTGCAGGCGACTTACCTATAAACCACAGAAATAGATCATGCCGATTACTTCCCCACTGCATCTCACCAGCCAACCGTTCTGTCTGAAACCACTGCAGCCACACCTTAACATACGCTAACCAGGTAGATGGGGCCAAAGAACTCTGAATAAATACCCACATACTTTTTAAATGAGGGTCCAAAGCTAGCCCGGACAGGGGTCACCCTCCTCCCACGCTTCCTACATCAAGGCCCTGAAGTGGAGGCGCAAAAAGAGAATCGATGTCAACAAACAACCCCAGAACATGAACTGCTTAAGTAGCATGTTAAAATGCAAACAGAAAAGCACAAATTGCTTTAGAAGTGTAACAATGGCTGGGGAAGAGGCCGACAAAGTATTAACTGAGGAAACCACCACCATGTTATCAGAATGAAATTGCACCGATTTATTGTAGAGAAGGAGATCCCAAATCTCAACCACAACTACCAATGGAAACAGCTCTAGAAGAGTCAGGTTCTTTGTAAATCCAGCATCAACCCAAAGCTGAGGCCAAGCAGCCACACCACCACCTACCTGCAAAATATGCCCCAAAACTGAAGGATCCTACTGAATCCATGTACAAGTCAAAATTCGTATTATTCTTAAATGACTATAGCCAGTATAAAGTACCATTGAAAGAGCCCGGAAACTCCTTATAGTCAGAAGCTAGACAGATAAAATAGTGCAGCTCGTGAATGCTCAATGTGGCTAAAGACAAGCGCTGCAAGAAAATTCAACCAACTGGCAACGCTGTGCACACAAAGTTCAGTTTACCAAGCAGCAATTGTAACTGATTCACCTGTAAGGCCTAGGGTTGCCACTTCATCCCTTGAAACCCGAGCATATATGAATTACACAGGTTCTGAGGCTAATTTAATGCAGATAAGGCACCAAGTGAGTTTAATTACCACCTTAATCATCCACAGAACCTGTGTAATTAATATGTGTTTGGCTTTAAAGGGAAGAGGTGGCAACCCTAGTAAGGCCATGTTGATACTTAGATCTGAGATTTTGTCAGCAGGAAGCACAAAAACACCCCGCATGGAGTCCATTTCTATTCTAAAAAATTTGATGATGGTGGCAGGCCCTTCTGTATTGTCAGGGGCGATGGGAACACTAAATTGCTTAAAATGTGCATAAGACTGCAGAGCAGGAGCTCACAAACCCAGGAATCACTGGGAATGACACAGAGAAAGTTGTCAAAATAATGGACAAAACAGTCGCATCCTGTTTGGACTCTGACAACCCATTCTAGGAATGGGCTGAAAAACTCAAAATATGCACAAGAAATAGAGTAGCCCATGGGAACGCACCTTTCAATAAAATAAGACCTGTCAAAATGACACCGCAGAAGAAGCAAACTATCAGGATGAACCAGTAAAAGGTGGAAGTCCGCTTCTATATCTGTTTTCACCTTAAGGGTGCTGGATCCTACTTAATAAAGAAAGGGCTGCATTGAAGGATATGTAGGAAAAAGATGATGGATCTGTTGATTCTTATTAATGCAATTGTTGACTGACTCCTCTTTCAGAAATGATAAGTGATGTATCATGCAAAATGTGCCTACCCTCACCTTTAGACCACCCCTAAAGTGGATTCCACTAAATTAGGACGCAGAGGCTCCCAAAAAGGTCCTGCAATGTGGCCCAAAGCAACCTCCTTTGTCAACTTCCCCCAGACAATCTCTGGGTGTTGACAAGCAGATTGTAAATTCTGCAAGGCCGGTATTGTGTGTGTGGGGGGGGGATCACAGGAGATAACAAAACCATGAACAAAGCCTTCTTCCAATAGTGTCACTGCCTGCATGTCAGGATGCCTATTGAGCCAGGGTTGAATCTCCTCTATGTTCTCTATGCTTTTTTGGGACAGTGACTGATGTGGCTGCCATCCCCGCATTCCCAAGCACTCATGCTGGAAACAACAAGAGGAACCCCACTTGCATTAGGAATCATTAGAAGACCAGCAGACACCTTTTTTAATTGTTCCCTGTGCATAGGAGGTGCCAGGCTGAAAAGGAGAATGCGCCCCCTTTGGAATTAATGACCCACACCCATATACCAATGTCTCTATTATCACAGCTCTAAATGAACAAGCATAAGCTGCCTAAACTGTTCATCATACCTGAACCAGGCAGTCCCCCCAAAAACCGTCCCAAATGGAAACAAGATAGCAAAAAAGGGCTGAACATGGCTCCAGTTGTTTCTCGCCCACAACACTACCGAGGATCATAAAAGCCTGGAGCCCATTCTCAAAAGCATGAGGAATCAGGCAAAAACACTGCCCATTATCGTCTTCCTCCTTGTGGTGCTCTTTACCTTTTTCCCATTTTTCTCTCTGGAAATACTCCCACAGTAAGGTGTCTAACTTAGCACTTTGCTCCTGCTGACAGTACAATTAAGGATTGGCCCATTGATGCCTGATGATCCCAGGGCCACTGCCACCAATTCCTCCCGACTGAGGTACCTGACGGCTATCCGGGGGTTAAGGTAACCACAGATGGTTTGGCACTCCTCTCTCCATCAATCCTGTGCTGCCCCGGCTCAGCAACCTAAATTACAGAGCTGACTGCCTGGGGGGGGGCAGGAATTCCATCGCCAGAAACTCTGGCCAGCTCAGGTAGAACAATCAGCTCAGCAGCAGGATCGCCTGGGGCTGGGGAGGATCATTCAGTCCCCGCCACTCTCCACCTGCTGCCAGCACCAGGGCGGGATCCCCTGCTTCCCAGATGCTGCAGAGCACAAGGTGGAGAGGGACTAAGGTAGGTAGCTGATTGCCAGATACGGACCAGCCAGGCCTCAGGAGCCGAGAGTGGGGAATCTTGCAACCAGACCCAGCAGTCAGTCTTCTTCATGATGTGCCGCCTCCTGGCAGAAGTTGATTGATCAGTCACTCCATGTTGTGTTTATAACACAGGGCATTGTTTTACAGACTGTAAGTAGAACCTCATAATTTAAGTGTGTTTAAAGTAGTATTCTACTGTCAAATGAGTTTGCGGGCAAGGTCAACTGCGCCTGTGCACATGGGGGTACCTGATGAGCGCAGTCATCTTTGCCCGGGACCAGGTGGAGACTGCGGTCATGTAAAAAATCTAACATTAAGGCAGTTTCTCGACTTAGAAATGAGTCTTCACTGTGTGCAGTAATAAAGTGCAGAGTTCCTCTGAGGAGCAACTTGTCCTATGTCAGTACACACTGTTACTTGTATGTTTGCATTAGGAGGGATGTGCTGAGCCTGTACCCACTCCACCAGTCCAGCGTACCTCTGTTACCTCACTCCCAGTAACAGAATGGGGTCCCACGAGCACCTAGCACAGACCTAATGTGTGCTCTCACTTAACTCTTTCCTTCCCGTACCTTGTTACCAGGCCAAAGGTCTCCATAACGCAGGTTCAGATCCAGTTGCTATTGGATAACAACCACTAAGGAGGGAGCAGAACATCACCCCCCTCACTACTAGAGGACCTGCCACCTTTACTAGGTACCATGCTTATCAACTAGTTGCTTGTTTCTTGAACTTAGTTACTCTTAGCAACTACGCTCCTCATCATGTCTTGATGAGCTAACCCTTTTGTAATAGTGTTACTTCATTCCCTGTAGTGCTTTACAGACCCAAGTTCCTTGGAATATCCTAGAACCAACATGCACCCCTTTGAGCAACTTCAAACCAAGCTCAGAACGGTTAACATAACTTTACTGAACATAATATGGCATACAGTTCAATATGAACAACATCCTTTCCCTAATCCTCACTAGAATAATGTTGTGGCCCAGTAATACAGTACCTCCATGAGGTGAAAGTCCATTATGGCATTATCTATGGCTTGGAAGTCCTCTGCAATTCCTGGTTCCTTCCGATACCCTCATTCTTGTTCCTGCTCAAGCAACCCCCGACCTTAGCTGTTCCCCCTTTTTATAGCACCGGACCAAAAGCCAGGGAACTGAGCTAAAACACTTAACCCCTTCCCCAGTCTGGATCGGCTGCTGGCTAACTAAACTGTGCACACTTTTCAACCTGCCTACAAGTTTATTTTATTACTGCGATCAGTTCTCTGTAAGCTTTAACTAATTGCCTTTTTATTTTTCTTTCATCCCTTCTTAGTTTTTTGGCAATGTACTAGTATATGCTCAATTTAAATATTGCAGCTTGTGCTACCATTTTTAATGTATACGTTCAGAGAGCGTTTATGTCTCTGGCCCCAAAATACAACTTTGCTGTGTACCTTGTTGCATATGGAGAATACTTAGTAGTGCAGTCTATGAAAAAATGCATCTGCCTAAAGACAAACATGAGGAAGTTGTGTTTAAACTGACACATACTTCCTGCTGAGTGGTTTTAATATCCAACCATATTCATCCTTGCATTCATCATCAGCTCTTGCACGTCCTGCTAACTAAATTTCTATAGTTGCCAATATCTTTGATTTCAGATGACTTTAGATTAGGTGTAGATCAGATATAGGTCAGTTGCATCTGCCCTAGTTTCCTTCTAGAGTGTTGCCCACTAGGTGGCATTAAGAAGGATATACAGTATGGGGCAGCTCTGGTGCTTCTGGTCCAAGCATTGTCATGACCAGATGTGGAGCCCTCAGCTGTAAGTATGATAGTACACAGGACTTTCTATATGTGCAACCCATAAGAGCCCCAGTTAGAATTATTTGCCTGGTCCACTAAATTTTGCCAATGCAAAGTGTGTGTAAAAGAGGGCAGGATTAGCGCTCAATAAAAGGAACATGCAAGGCAATAGCAACTTCTGGGCAAGCAGTGGGAAGCACAAGCTAAGCAGAAACTGATGAATAAACTTTGAGCGGTTACTAATCAGTAATGGATGTGATTAATGATTGTGGTGGGCATTAGGTACCGCATGTGCCTCAGGAGCAGATCAGTCAGATATCTGGTGTTAGTTTTGCATTTTTTTTCTGTATTGTTGCAACATTTCTAATTACAAACTACTTTGGATGTAGCAATGATATCCTCCAGTTTTACAACATACAATACAGTAGAATATGGAACACTGCTTTAAAGTGTAGCCTTAGTACTTGGTAGGGATACTGTTAAGTGCTTTTCTATATATTTTCGTATTTATTAATTTCAGAGATGAAAAATGAAATTTAAAATAAATTTCCATTTAATTTTTAAAAAGTATAAATACTAAATATTATACTTTAATATTTAGCATTTGCAGCCAGCAGTCTACAGTCAGACAACTAGCATGTTTGTTTAATATACAGTATTTTATTGTATTTACAGTGATATTACCATAGTATATAGCACGTCTCAGGGCAGACCTACCAATGTAGGTTTCCCCATGACTTTACCAAATAAAAAGGGCATACATACCACTACATTTTTGCTATGTAATATCCATGTTTATCACATACATATACTGTATGTTTGGCATCTGTTTGGTAAAATCTCTATATGTTTTACACTTTTTTCTTTTAATTTAAGTTCAAGAATTTCAAATGCAGTATTAAAGACGAATTTTGGGCAGATATAAAAACTCAAATCAATGCAGTTATATAATGATTAAAACAAATTAAATGTATTTTAAAAGAAACTAGAGTGCCTATTGCAACTAGTAATTTCCTGTTCAGCAGCACCCAGACTGGTAGAAGGAGGGCTAGCACTAGGAACCAATCAGGTCTGCTGCATGCATATGAACTGACAAAGAATATGCTGACAGGAGGAGAGAGCAGAGGGGTCCAGCCCGCAGTGAAACAGTGGATATGAAAGCTTAATGACTCACTGATCCAGATGCCTGAGGTAGCTGTAGAGGTGTCAAGGGAACTGAGACAGTACTTCTTCACGAGGTTGCCCTGACAATAGTGTGGGAGGCACATGAAAGCTACATGAGAGGCCTTTTGATCAAAATAGGATCACGTATCAAGAAAGAGCGCTCAAAACAAATTGTTGACATTTTGGAAAAAAATCAGATCCCTAGAAACTGCTCATAAACAGTCCTTAGCCTCCCAAACCCTTCTCGATCTGACGGCCTTGAGGAACCAACTCCACTCCCTGGCCCTGTTCAGGACCAAGGTGGTGATTTCTAAATGTCACCATTCCGTTTATGGACACAGTAACAAATGTGGCAGGATGCTGGCACTGGCTTTGAAAACCCAGAAGGCTCGTACGTTCATTCCTGAACTTCTTAATGACACCCATAAGAAAGTCCACACTACGGAAGATATCGCCAAACTGTTCCGGGAGTACTATACTGCTTTGTACAATCTCCCGTGCCCGACATCTGAGGGGGGAAAACTCCACCGAATGGAGGAATATCCAAGAATACCTGCATAGGTCTGGCCTCCCCATCTTTTGGAGGTGGAGCTGTCCGATCTAGAAAAACCTATTTCAGCGGAGGACGAGGTGACCTTAGCAATGACGCACATGCAATTGGGCAAGGCTCCTGGCCCGGACGGCTATTCCCTTCTCTACTACAGGACCTTTGGTGACCTGTTGATCCCACACGTTCTCTTCGTGTACAATGCAACAGGAGAAGGGACACCCCTACCAGGGGACGCGTTAAGAGCACACATTGCAGTGCTCCCGAAAGAGGGAAAGGATCCACCACTTTGCCAAAATTATCGACTGATTTCACTGTTAAATGTAGATCTCAAGATATTCACAAAAATTCTATCCATGCGTTTGATCGAGTTGATACCACAACTGATCCACTCCGGCCAGGTCAGATTTGTCCGTACCAGAGAGGGGCGCAAAAATACAACTAAAACAATCAATATGACCTATACTGCGTGGACACGCTAGATCCCACTGCTGCTCCTCTTGACGGATGCCAAGAAGGCATTCGACAGGGTGAGCTGGCCTTTCCTGTTTGAAACTCTCTGCTGTATAGGCCTGAAGGAACATATGATGAATTGGGTGCAAGCGATTTACTCCTGCCCATTGGCCCAGGTCAAGGTCAACGGCCATCTCTCTTCATCATTTCAGATAGCAAATGGGACAAGACAGGGGTGCCCCTTATCACCTCTGATATTCATTCTCACTCTTGAACCGCTTTTGCGTCTCACCAGAGACAACCCAAATATCACGGGTCCTTGCCTCAATGCTATCCTGTCCCCAAAAATGTTGGTATTCATGGACAACCTGCTCTTCTTTTTGACCAATCCCCTAATATCTATCCCAAACTTGCTTAAGGAACTGAAGATATACGAGGAGCTGTCATTGTTTCGTATTAATTACCAGAAATCGGAAGCGCTTGATGTCTCTTTGCCCCCCTCCTTAGCCGCATTGCTCCGGGCAGATTTTCCTTTTAAATGGGCGGCGACCCACATTAAATATCTGGGGATCTTGTTGCCCGGTAGGACGGAGGAAATTTTCCCCCTCAACTTTTCTCCTCTTCTGGTAGCCATAAAGAAGGACCTACAGGAGTGGCAGCGTGGGCTGTTCTCCTGGTTCGGTCGCTGTGGCATAGTAAAAATGAATATCTTGCCTAGACTGTTATACCACTTCCAAGCACTACCTATACAGGTGCGTACCTCCTTCCTAAAAGCGGTGAATAGAGTGCTTGTCCACTTTGTGTGGGCCTGGAAGCCCCCACGGACAGCACAAACAATTCTTCAGCTTCCGAAGCTGGGGGAGGCATGGTCTTACGGATAGCTACGGCTCGGTCCCCCTGAAGGGGGTCGACTCTGAAAGCTCCCAAGGGGGAGTGGATGTGACTGGTACTAACCCCCTCTTCTTTTCCCTCCCCCCTTTTTTTTTTTCTTTTTTTTGGTTTTCTTTTCTCCCCTTCCCTGTGCTCCCTATCTAACCTCCTTTTTCTTTTCCTGTTCTGTCTATATTGGCAGGACAAGAGTGCTATGCCTTTTTTGTGCCGGTCACCACTTAAATAAAAAATGTATAAAAAAAAAAGTAAATCTGAGGATACTTTGAAATATGACATTGTCTTCCTAAAACAAAAGGTGGTAACCAATCATCATTTCTATAATAAATCCATAAAACATGGATATTTTTTCTCATTTGCATGACAAAAATATTGTGTTTCACAGTTTTATGTCCTCACAGTTTTATAAAGTAAATTAAATGTCACCTTTATTCATGTTATATTTAGAGATAGAAGGCCTGCAATCATCCACCCATGCTGCTGTGACGTTGAAACAAAATTATACCGACCAATCAAATTCATGATGTTATTTTCTGCTGCAGATTTTACTTTCTGCACGTTTTTTGGAACAAGTCCAGTGTGTTTCCAATACCTTTAAACCAGTAAATGTTCAAGTTTAAATAACTATTTTAATAATACATAACAACCAGATATTCGTTATTCTAGAGTAGCAATAATATATTTCATGTAATGCATGAAAGCTAAAACACAAATTTGCTTTTCATTTAGGTTTTCAGGAAAGGTAGAAAAATAAAGAGTACATTTTTTGGCTCAGGTACTTTTATTTGTTTGGGTGATATATTCATTCTACCAGCAGATGGTTTCCATGCTCATTGTTCTTCAAGTTTGTTTAAGCACAAGCAGTATCCATCATGCCATCAGCAGGAATGTAGCAGAGACTAGCGTAGGCTAGGTGATAGTACTGCTCAATGTAAAACCATAGCTCCAATGGTGGTGGGTTCGGACACGGGATTTTAGGAGGGGACCCTGAAGACTGTCAACAACAAAGCAAGCGACTGAACTTTGCTAGAACCCAAACCAAACTATGATCACTTTTAAAATGAGTCCCTTATTCAGTTTTCTTTGTAAATTTGAATATATTGCATATATGTGTGGTTATGGATGAGGTGTTTGTTGTAATATCCTAACAACTTCCTGTCTTCATTACAGGATGATATAATTAGTGTAATTCGAAGAGTGGACGATAACTGGGCAGAAGGCCGGTTGGGAGATCAAGTAGGCATTTTCCCGCTGCTCTTTGTAGAGGTATGAAAGGCATGCACATTTTGCTATTTTGCAGTGAAAATTTTATATATATCTATAAAATCTGTTTTATAATATTATAACATAAATCTTCTGCACTGCATGTACAAGATCCTATCTTAGTAACTTATCAAAACATACATACAGTAGGGGTTGATTTAGTAAAACTGGAGAGTGCAAAATCTGGTGCAGCTCTGCATAAAACCAATCTGCTTCCAGGTTTTTTTTTGTCAATGCTTAATTTAACAAGCTTAAGTTCGAAGCTGATTGGCTACCATGCACAGCTGCACCATATTTTGCACTCTCCAGTTAGTAAATCATCCCCATGGTGTCCAGTGTAGGACCATTATGGAATTTTATACAAAAATATTGTCTGTGTAATTTTGTCCTGGTATCAGAAAGGTGCAGGCACACACATCATTTCTGTAGTCATAGGAGATTTTAGTGTCCCCCTATTTTAGTTTTAGTGATAATTTCAGTACACATCCATTAGATACCAAATCTACAGTGCCTGGATGTGGAAATCAAATAACACCATATGGTAATGATTTTGAATGGAACTTAAAAACCATGACACGGGTATTGTAAATGTGCTGACTCCCTTAATTCCCTTGACCTGTCGCCCTCCCTTAAACAAAATCTAAGGGTGAGAGGGTCCGAATATTCGTTCAATGCTGTTCAAATAATCTGAACACTAGGTGGCTGTCCGTAACTCCACCTCTAATACTTCTTCCACACAGACTTCAGGCTCCAACCAAGACAAGTGTCTACATACTCTCCTTACATCTATAAATGCTGTTAATGCTTTGTTACCCTGGCACCATTAACCCAGTCATGCAGGCCTTACACCTATGCCTCTGTCTCAAGCCCCAGACCTCTCTTTTTGACTGAGTGGCCTAGAAATTCTTATTTCCCTGCAGTTTGAGGAAATGTTACTTTCACTGTGCGTATTTATACTAGTAGTTGCTTAGCAAAACAGCCATTGTTGCCCATTGAAGTGCTTAATAACAGACTGGCAACAGGTTTTAGAAAATACACAGATGCAGCACCACCCAAAGCAATCTAGAACCCTATAGATTCATTTCAACTAATCAGGGGGTCTCAACAAACACTGGCTATTAGTACCTGCAGTCGTGTATGAGGTAGTCACATTAGTGGTAGTGGTTTAAGGGTTTTTTTTGTACTATGTACAATTGACAATTGTTTCTTAGGCTACTGGACAACAGGGATGACTGTTAAAATAATTTTTCGTTTATCTCATCATTGGCCTAGCTATGATTATATGTATGTTTTTGCAGCTAAATAGCACTGCCAACCAGCTTCTGGAGTCAAATAAATATAAAAGGAAAGATGCAAATAATATGGCCGTCATCCCCTCTCCTCTGAAGAAGTCTCCCTCCAAAGTTACATCTGAATCTGCAGCAACACATCAGGTGTCACAAGGCAGGAGAAAGAGGCAGTTCCTGATCACAAGTGCCCTAAATACTCTAAACAAGATCGTACATTCTCCATCAGTAAGGCATACTCCAGAAATTAGCATGCCCATTCTCATCAGTTCGAGCAATACAGCACTGATTGAGAAGGCCAGATTCCTGTCTAATACACCCAACCAGGTAATGTGGCATTTTCTTGTTATTATTCTTAGGGGCCCTCAAAATTGTGGATTCAAACAGTTGTGATTTTCAGAAGTAAAATGCTATTGTTTTCTGTTGTTACTGTCGCAGGTTTTGTTACCACATTTTGCTTTTGATTTTGTACCAGCAAGTGTTGAAAAAATTGATTTTTAGAGGTTTGTCCAGCGGCAATAACACAAGAGTAAATTTGTAAAGAAGTAAAAAAATATTCCTCTCCTTTTTTCCATTTATTGGTATGATCATAATCTTCTTAGCTTTGTGAAGGTTACAGGGCCAACCTGCTTAGCAGATCAGCACAAACTTCCTTTTGCCCAGGCCAAAATCAAAGGTGTTCCATTGGCAGACTCTGTGTCTGCCCTAGAGCATCTTGGTTGACACAGATACAGTATATGGAATGTAGATTGGCTTCTGATCTACAAGCGTCTTATTAAAACTCAGCTTGCTATTACTTGTTAAAACCCATACAAATCAGAACTCTCAGCAAATATAAATGGAAAACATGCTCTAGTTAGGAATACATTTATTCAATAACATCAAAGGATAGCTGTACGTTTGTGTAGGAAATACTTAGCACTGATCACAACCTTGTTGTGCCATTGCTCCCTTAAATAGATCCACCTATGATCACAAGCTGCTGTGAGAATGATATCCAACTTGAGGGAGAACACACTGGCTTGTCTCCAGATTGCAGTCACAACCAAGCCTTTTTACAGAAGAAGAATCAAAGCTCAGAGTATGAAAGTCAGTCAGGCAACTAGCATTTTTTTTCAGTGTGGGGACAGAAAGATGTTCTACTTTTTTTTTTTTTTAAATTACGGTTACCCAGTTGTGGACTTTTCCCCTTATCACCTGTCCGGGTGTTATCCAAGTCATTGCTGTGAGGTCACATTTCCATTCTCCACTCACTAAAGTTCATCCTAGATATTTTTCTTAGGAAAACCCAGTTGGGACACTACCCAATTTGGTAGCATCCCACTATCTAACATACATGGACCACTGAACCTTACTGTAAGGTCATGACGAATTCCCCTAGCACCTGCCAGCTTGGGAAAAAAATCAGCTTTCATGACCCAATTTGGATTATTTTAGTTTACAGCTAGGCTGTTTGGGATGAAGAATGTACCAGCCACCTTTCAGAGAGTTTTGAATGACTTACGGGAAGGGTGGAAGCATTCTCATTCACATACCTGGATGGCATTGTAGTGTTCAACCCTACCTGGGTCCACGATTGTTAGATAGTGGGACCCTACCAGCTTATCCAACAACTCGACCTTGGGCATGGGATAGGCATCAGCAGTAGTGATGGCATTTAGCTTCCTGTAGTCCATACAGAGTCTGGTCATTTGATACTTTTTGGGGACCAGAACTATTGGTCACCCATGTCATACCCACATCATATGTCTGTTCTCTGGCATTTTAGTTGTACCAGAATTTTTGCTTTGCCTGAGCCTGTGTTATGTTCATCTGCACCCTTACAAACAGTGTCTTCATTTTGTCCTGGAACCTTATTGGCATGCATTAAAAAGGGAATTACCTCCAGAGATAAAACGATAATTCTCCCACTCTACAAGACTCTGGTCCGGCCGCACATGGAGTATGCCGTCCAGTTCTGGGCTCCAGTCCTCAGGAAGAATGTGCTGGAAATAGTACAAAGTACAGAGAAGGGCAACAAAGCTAGTAAAGGGACTAGAGGGTCTTAGTTATGAGGAAAGATTACAAGCACTGAACTTATTCTCTCTGGAGAAGGGACGCTTGAGAGGGGATATGAATTCAATGTACAAATACCGTACTGGTGACCCCACAATAGAAATAAAACTTTTCCGCGAAAGGACATTTAAAAAGATTCGTGGCCATCCACTAAAATTAGAGGAAAAGCGATTTACCAGGAAACAGCGTAGAGGGTTCCTTGCGGTAAGAGCGGTAAGAATGTGGAATTCTCTTCCACAAGCTGTGGATTCAGCAGGGAGCTTAGATAATTTCAAAAATCCATTAGATAAGCACCGAAACGACCACAGCATACAGGGATATACAATGTAATATTGACATAAAAGCGTACACATACAGGATGGACCTGTGTCTTTTTTCAACCTTACCAACTATGTAACTATGTAACACCTTGCACACCTGTCACAAAGTCCTAGACTGACTGGCATTGGCTAATCTGACAGTCAAACTGTCAGAAACCATGAATCAGACCAAGACAGAAGTACAGTTAAATCACACTTGTTTAATAATAAAAGTAAATAGAACAAACGTAGTCAAAACATAGCCAAAGTTTGGTAACTGGAACGGATAGTCAGCCAAGCCAAAAAGTTAGGGATCGGCAAGCAGGATCTGGAGCCAGAAGAGATGTCAGCCCAGCAAGTCTTTAACAGGAACGCAGGAGATAGTCTCTGTGATGTTGACCAAGGCAAAGGCAGAGATCCTCTGTGCTGGATGGCTTAAGCAGGCAGAACTGACAAGCAGGATATCATCAACAGGTGCATAACTGTGGAGAGATAGGAGCTGGCAATTAGCCGGCAGCTGAGCGGCCAGCTCAGAAAAGGAAGGGCTGATCCCAGCCCTGATAGTACCCCCTCATCAATGACCCTGCCCCTCGGAGGACCACCAGGCTTGAGGGGAAAATGTCTACGGAAATCACGGAGGAGGACAGGGGCATGAACGTCCAAGAATGAGACCCAAGAGCGTTCCTCCGGACCGTACCCCTTCCAATGCACCAGGTACTGTATGCGCCCACTGAGCCTACGGGAGACAACAATGGACTTTACTTCATATTCCTCATGGTTCTCAACCTTTACAGGGTGAGGACGTGGCAGCGAGGTGTTAAAGCAGTTGCAGACCAAAGGTTTTAATAAGAAGACATGAAATACATTTGAAATACGCATCTTAGAAGGAAGGTCTAACACATAAGCCTTTGGGTTAATCCTGCGAAGAATACGGAAAGGCCCAAAAAATGGGTTGCGAACTTCAGAGAGGGAACACGTAGTCGAGGATTGCGAGATGACAGCCAGACCCTGTCCCCAACCTGGTAGGAAGGCGCAGACAGGCGTCTGCGGTCAGCATGGAGTCTGTACCTATCATTAGCATGTCGCAAAGCCTCCTGGACTTGTGCCCAAGTGGAACGAAGACCATGGAGATGCTCCTCTAACGCAGGAATACTCTGCGGAACAAAGTCAGTCAGGCAACATGGAAGGTTGGAAACCATAGTTCGCCATAAACGGAGACAATCGGGAAGCAGAATTCAAGGCACTTTTGTGAGCAAACTCTGTCAATGGTAACAGGTCTGACCAGTTGTTATGATGGTCAGAAATATAGCAATGTTGCAATTGCTCCAAGGACTGATTGACTCGTTCTGCGGCCCCATTAGACTGTGGGTGATACACAGAGGAGAAAGCAAGCTGAATTCCCAACTGTGCACAGAACCGGGACACAAACTGACTACCCCTGTCCGAGACAATCACCTTGGGTAGCCCATGCAAGAGAAAGATCTCCTGAGCAAAAATGGGCAGCTTCTTAAGTGGAATACAATGACACATTTTAGAGAACCAGTCAACCTCCATAAGGATACATTTGTTGCCCTGGGAGTTGGGTAACTCCACAATGAAATCCATAGACAGGTGGGTCCAGGGCCTCTCTCCATTGGGTATGGGTTGTAGGAGGCCCACTGGAAGGTGTCGTGGAGTCTTACTCTGAGCACTCACGGAACAGGCAGCTATGGAGGCGGTTACATCAGCACGTAGACTAGGCCACCAGAATTGTTGTGAAGTGGCCCAAAAGAGTTTATTCTTCCCAGGGTGGCCAGCAGCCTTGGGAGAATGGTAAGTCTGGAGCACGGCAGTATGGAGACTGTCTGGGACAAAGCAGCGGTCACAAGGTTTCTAAGAAGGAGCATGGACCTGAGCAGCAAGAATTTTGTCACCCAAAGGAGAAGGGAGACTGGTGGCCGTAGCCAGAATATGATCAGGAGGAATCACAGGGGCCGGAACCGACTCCATCTTGGAAGTTGAGGAAAATTGTCGTGACAAGGCATCAGCCCTTACATTCTTTTTTTTAACAGAAAATTTTATTAGAAAAATCAGCATTACAATACAAAATAAAATAGTACATTCAGTGAAATAAGAATAAAGACAGGAAGATCTACCTTCATCCGGTAGCCATGATTTATCAAATATTCCAGCAGTGCAGGTGTCAGAAGTATCAGCTATCAATACACATTAGTGCATTATAGCATTAGAAAAACCTAGCAAACCTTATGTAAATATTCAGTATTCGAGTGGGCCGGGGTGAGGGGGGGGGGGGGGAGAAGAAAAGGGTGGGGGAGATGCAGCAAAGCAAGGAGTAATCAGAGTAATTAAGGAAAGAAAAAAGGGAGGGGGGAGGGGGGATGACAGGGTACAAGGAAAAAGGTATGAGATGGAGAATATCTGCCAATGTGGTTCAAGTCATGGTTAGGGGATAGGGGGTTCAGGGTCATCAGAGGCATCTACCCAGGAGGACCAGACTTTATCAAATTTCCCTGGGCATTGACTACTTTCATATGTCATTCTATACAGAGGAAGTACCGAGGTCACCGACCTCCTCCACGAGGCCAGAGTAGGAGGCTCTTCTAGTTTCCATCTCAGTAAAATTTCTCGTCTAGCATAATATAATGAGAAGGTAAGACAATTTATAATACCTGTCTCCCTCAACATCTTCCAAATGGCTGAGTAGTAGTATTTGAGGATCAACCGGTATATTTATACCTGTAACATTGCTAAGTGTAGAGGCCACTGCTGTCCAGAAAGGTTGGAGTTTGGGACAGGACCAGACCATGTGCCAGAAGGTACCCACTTCTTGCTTGCATCTCTGACAGTTGGGGTCTCTTTGATGGTAAATGCGCGCCAGTCTCTGTGAGGTGAAGTACACCCTGTGTAGGAACTTAAATTGTATGAACCTATCTTTTGCAGCAATCATGGAAGGAGTGTTGAAAATTCAACACTCCTTCCACTCCTCTTCGTCAAGAGATGGAATATCCATCCTCCATTTTTCCCAGGTTTTGGTTAGTTTGGTGTCATACTCTACTGTAAGATATAAATAAAATGTCCAGAGAGGCTTCCCCATCACACTGGAGATCAAGACACGCTCAATTTAGTCCGACTCCAAAGTAGGGGGGGCAGGGAACTGGGCCTCAAAGGCGTGCTTCAGCTGCCAGTACCTAAATTGAAAAGAGGACGGAAGTGCAAATGTTTGCCTCAGGGCCTGAAAAGTCATAATCCTACCATCTTTAACTATGTGCTTTAAGGTAATGATTCCCTTTTTTGCCCACAGAGAAGGGTCCGGAATACTATAGAGGTGAGAGAGCATAGGGTTACCCCATAGGGGCATGTGTGGTGAAATGTGATTGGGTTTCCCATAAATCTTCCTAGCCTCCTGCCAAACCCTCACTGTGGTTTGCATCAGAATTATCATAGACGAACTGGCCCTAAGTCCACGAAATGGGAGGTTGCTCAGGGCTGCAAAGGAGCCCAGAATGGCGGCTTCTAGAGTGACCGTTGGATTCTGTGTGGGCTGGGAGAACCACCAATGAACTGTGACCAGGACGGCCGCCCAATAATAAAGTTGAAAGTTCGGTAGCGCCAATCCCCCCCCCCCCCCGAAAGTGGGAGATATAATATCTGTTTGGCCACCCTGGGTGGCCTCCCAGCCCAGACAAAGGATATCAGCAGACTCTCCAACCTCCGGAAAAAAGTCCTGGGAATGTGTATGGGGGTATTGCGGAAGAAGTATAAGTATTTGGGAAGATAAATCATTTTTAGCAGATTAACTCTGCTGACAGGGGTCAACGGGAGGGAACGCCATGCAGCACACCTAGCCGCTAGATGTGTCATGAGTGGTCGCAAATTGTTTTCCATATAGTCCTGCACTTTACAACTAATTTTAATCCCCAGGTATTTGAAATCATCTACCCATTTGAGCTGCGGATGTGGCACTCTAGGGGTCGAGGGATGGAGCGGGAAAAGAACCGACTTGTCCCAATTAATGCGAATCCCTGAGTATCGACCGAATCAGTTGATTAGTTCCAGTGCAGTCTGTAGAGAGGATGATGCATCTGCTAAATAAAGCAGAGCATCTTCCGCATACAGCGACAGCTTTTCCTCAATTGGACCTACCTGAAGTCCCCTTACACCAGGATCCGCTCTCAGCAATATAGCCAGAGGCTCCACTGCTAGAGCAAATAGGCTCGGAGAGAGGGGACAACCCTGTCTCGTGTCCTGAGATAATTGAAACTTCCCCGATAGGCAACCATTGGTATGGATTCTAGCTGAAGGACCATGGTATAACATGCGAAGCTAGTTCGTGAAACCTGGACCAAACCCAAATCGCGAGAGCACTTCCCATAAGTAACCCCACTCGACGGAGTCAAAAGCCTTCTCCGCGTTGAGTGAGGCCACCATTCCCTTTGTCGCCTCATCTGCTCTGTCTATGTGAGTAAGAAGGCGTCTGATATTGATATCAGTGCCTCTTCCGGGCATGAAGCCCGTTTGGTCCCTGTGGACAAGGGCAGTAATGACCAAGTTAAGCCTATTGGCCAAAACTTTCGCCAATAATTTTGCATCCACATTCAGTAGGGATATGAGGCGATACGAGGAGCATAATGTGGGGTCTTTTCCCGGTTTGGGGATCACTACTATAATCGCTTCACTCATTGTGTCCGGGAGTTTCTCGAGGCGCGTCGATGCAGAGAAGAGACCATGAAGTTTATCAACTAGTTCTGTAGCATATTGTTTGTAAAGCTCCACTGGGATACCATCGGGTCCCGGGGTTTTCCCTGCCTGTGTTGATTTAAGTGCCTGGATTATCTCCAAAGTCGTAATAGGGGCATCAAGTTTGTTACGATGTTTCAGTAAGGGTTGGAATGTCAATGTCAGCTAAATATGCTCTCAGGTCCTCCTTACTGTAATCTGCCCTAGAGGTGTAAAGGGATTTGTAAAATTCTGCAAAACAACAATTGATCCCGTCTGGGGTGTGAATCAGCTGTCCCGAGGACTCCCTGATATGTGAGATGCTCATCCCTCCTGCCTGTTCCCTAGAGAGCCAGGCCAACAGCCGCCCCGACCTCTCCCCCTGCTCAAAGATCCATTGGGACTGTGCTAACATTTTCTTCTGGGTAAGAGAGGTACGAAGGCGCACAACCTCCTTAGTCATAAGTTGTAAATGTGAATAGTGTATGGGGTCTCGAGTGTGAACAAAAAGAACCTCAGCGCTAATCGCCTCCCTCTCAGCCTTTATCAAGTCTGCCCTACGTTCCCACACAACTGTGGGGTCCGCTGAGCCTCCATTTACCGCCCAGTAGTCAGTCAACTCAGCTCTGAATTGAGTGTCCACAGCAGTGTCTGAAATCCAAAATCTAGATAGCCTCCATAGCTTGTCAACTGAGCCCAGGGAGAGGTCTAATGACAACAGCAAGGGTGCATGATCTGAAATTCCCCTAGGCAATATTTGTATGTCTGTGACCCTTGGGAGGGCCGGGCTCCCAGCAAAGACCAGGTTTATGCGGGAGAATGTTCTATGAGAGGCCGAATGGCATGTAAATGCCCGGGCCTGGAGGTGTCTCCACCTCCAAACATCTGTCAGGCCGTAGGTATCTGCCCATTCAGCCAACCCAGGGCAATGATGTCTCGCAGTCGTCAGTCTGTCAAGATCCGGGTCAGGGACCAAATTAAAATCACCCAGAATGATAGTATTCGGCCATCTTGCTGGTGATTTGATTTAGCACCAGCAGGGAAGCCGGAGGGGGTAAATATAAGCCCACAATGGTCCAAGTTAGAGAGTAAATCTTAGCATGAATGATAACATACCAACCGTCAGGGTCCAGGGCCAAATCCAAGAGTCGGAAAGGAAGAGACTTCAGTACCAGAATAGTAACACCCCTGGAAAAACTGGAGTGCGTGGAGTGGTAGCCCACCCATGGCTTTTTAAGGGCTAGAACCCTACTCCCTATGAGATGTGTTTCCTGGAGCACACATATATGTGGGTTATAAGCTTTAAGGAATTGGAACACCAGGGAGCGCTTGATCGGGGTGGACATGGGTTCTGGGAATGATAAAAATATTAGGATCAATATAGATCTCGGCTCCCGAATTGGACCCCCAGACCCAAAACGGACACATCTGGAAACAATGTAATGCTGATAAATCAATTATTTTAGTGCAATTATAGAACAAAAACAAAACCAAACTAAAAACATTTATAAGGACCCAATAACTGAAGTAAAATAAACTGGCCCCGTTAGGGGAACTTTCACCACCCCCCACCCCACCCGACCCCCCCCAAACTGAGGCGGGTTTCCATCCTGAAACTGATTCAGCTAGCCGGCTGCAACAGGGGGTCCGTGGAAGAGCCGAGCTTAGCCCCCCAAAGCTACCTGGGGGGGGCAAGCAGCAGTTCAAGCAGCTTTCCAAGTGTGAGATTACCGCTGTTTTTAATATAACAAGCTGTAAGGGACTAATGCCGCGTACACACGGTCGGACTTTTCGTCTACAAAAGTCCGACAGCCTGTCCGACAGACTTCCGACGTACCTTCGGCGGACTTGCGGCAGACTTTCTTACGAACGGACTTGCCTACACACGACCACACAAAAGTCCGACGGATTCGTACGTGATGACGTACACCGGACTAAAATAAGGAAGTTCATAGCCAGTAGCCAATAGCTGCCCTAGCATGGGTTTTTGTCCGTCGGACTAGCACACAGACGAGCGGATTTCGGGGTCCGTCGTACTTACGACGTAAAGATTTGAAGCATGTTTCAAATCTAAAGTCCGTCGGATTTGAGGCTAAAAAAGTCCGTTGAAAGTCCGGAGAAGCCCACACACGATCGGATTACCAGCCAGCTTTAGTCCGTCAGCGTCCGTTGGACTTTTGTAGACGAAAAGTCCGACCGTGTGTACGCGGCATAAGAGTCAAAAGGAGGAAGGTAAACCGTATTGCATCCCCACAGTGAAGTCGATCCAGCAAAAGGAGAATACACATACTATGAACTCTAGTGCTCCAGGAAGGGAGCAAACAAGTATAGAGGAACGTCATATCTCAACAGTCTCCTGACCATGTCCTTTGGCAGGGGCGCTAACTTTGATGTCACCGACAAGGGTAGTTAATTACCACTATGAAATCTGCACACACCATGGGTGTAAACTGGGCACAACAGGTGCAACAAAGATAGTTCATCCATGGGGTAATTTGTGTGGTAACCCAGACCTGGGCCCAGGTCAATTTGAGCAAGCATTGAAGGGGGTCATGCGGCACATACCGGTTAGTTGATCAGCGGATCTGTGGTAAGGAATCCAGCCAGGTAGAAGCCTCTCTAGGTGTGCTAAAGAATCGGGTTGTCTCGCCGTCCTGGACTCTTAGACGGGCAGGGAAGAGTACACTGTAGCGGATGTTACGCGTTCTCAATGCCGCTTTGACTTGGTCGAAAGATTTCCTGAGCTTCTGGGTCTCCACCGAGTGGATCCAGGAGGCCCCGGTTTAGGCGGTATACGGTGTGCCCTCTCAACCGTCTAGTGAGGCGACCAACGGGCCTCAGGTAGGAGGTCATGTAACATACCCTCTATGAAGGAGGTAGGATTATTCCCTTCTGCTCCCTCAGGTAGGCCGACAATACGGAGGTTATTGCACCGATTTCTATTTTTGGCATCTTCGGCTCTGTACTCCAGGGCCTTTACTTTGGTTTGAAGGGTGCGGAGTGCTGCTCCGTGTTCCGCCGTTGTGTCTTCATTGGTACTCAATCTGTGCTCCGTCTCAGTGACTCACGACCTAAGTTTGTCTATGTTTTGGCAGATTAGACCCATATCCAACTGAACAGCTCAATTTTTGTTGTTAGCGTAGATTGGCAAGTAGCAATGGCAGCCATGACGTCCGCCAGCCAGGGGGGTCGGGACTCATCCGAGTTCATGAAGCTCGTCTGTGAGGCTCTATGCGGGTGGTGCGAACCTCCGCACAGGGGTAGGTGGGCATCTGAGGGGAATCTGGCCGTGGTGAAAAAGTAAATCTTTTGCCCCCTTTGCTATACTTTGCACTAGAGTTCCTGCACCTCATTCAGATGTCTGGGGCCCTTCTCTTGGCTATAACCTGTAAACAGCTGGGGGAGCTTGTCAATGGAGTCAGGGGTTGTCAGGTAAAATGTCCTGTGTAGAGTATGGCCCCCAAGCAGTCTTCCCCCTCACCAGCGACCTCTGGAGTACAGTAGCTGTCCTCTTCAGGCGTCCAAGGGCCTGCAGGGGTGTTCAGTCCAGCCGCAACCTGTCTCACCCAGGATGTCTGGGCTGGGGGTGCTCCAATCCTTCTCCTGCTCCTCAGCCAGTGCCCCCCAATCCGCTCAGGACACCCTCTTCCAGGCTGAGGCCACGGGTTGCATCCAGCCTGGTCCGGAAGCTGTGGGCCGTCAGGAAAGGCCGCGGCTGCGGCCTAGTAGCTCGTGGGGGGGGATTCGTCCCAGGGTTCGGCCTATAGGCACTCAAGGCCGGATCTCCCTGCTTCTGTCCTTGGTCTGTGCTGGTCGGCGAGCCTCGCTCTGCAGAGCCGATCACTAAAAAGCAGAGCCATCTTGGCCACGCCCCCAGCCCTTACATTCTTAGTACCGGGTAAGAATGTCAGGGCTGGGCTCAGCCCTTCCTTCTCTGAGCTGGCCGCTAAGCTGTCGGCTAATTGCCAGCTCCCATCTCTCTCCACAGTTACTCAGCTGTTGTTCATTTCCTGCTCGTCTGTCCTGCCTACTTAAGCCGTCCAGTCCAGAGGGTCTCTGCCTTTGCCTTGTTCAACATCACAAGAAACCTCTCCTGCGTTCCCGTTTAAAGACTGGCTTTGCTGACATCCCTTCTGGCTCCAGATCCTGCTGGCTGTTCCACTACTTTGATCCCTGACTTCTGACTTGGCTGACTATCTGTTCCAGTTACTGAACATTGGCTATGTTTTGACTACTTTTATTCTTTTTCCTTTTACTATTAAACAAGTGTGATTTAACTGTACTTCTGACTCGGTCTGATTTCATGGTTTCTGACAGTAGGCGAAGGCCATGAATTCAGAAGATGCTGTCAATCCACTCAGTTCGCCATGGTGTTACAAACGCTCCTGAGTTGCACGGCTCACCTGGAATCTCCCACTGTGGCCGCCTTGTTACAACCTACATTGCAGGCCGACCCTGCTGCTGCGCCAGTCTCTGTGCAGGCACCCGCCTCGAGTGTTACCTCTATAAGAGGTATGTCTGGTTCTGCTCCACTTCCCCAGCGTTTTGGGGGCGATCCAGTCCAATGCAGAGGGTTTCTCAACCAGGTTGAGATATACTTTGAGATGCTGCCCCAGGCATTTCCCACGGACAGAAGCAAAGTAGGTTTTGTGATATCTTTGCTTTCTGACAGAGCTTTGGCCTGGACAAACCTTCTATAGGAGACGCAAAAACCTGTTGTCTTGAGCTACACTGAGTTTGTGACTTCGTTTAAAAGGGTGTTTAATGTTCCCGCATGCTCCGCTTCTGCTGCCAAGTGCCTCATGTCCATCGAACAGAGTACGAGAACTGTTGTGGACTACACCATAGAATTCCGTATTCTGGCAGCAGAGGTTGCGTGGAATAATGAGGCCCTCGTGGCTGCTTTTTCTCATGGTCTCTTGGATACCATCAAGGATGAGATAGCAGGCCGAGATATACCCAACGAGCTGGAGAAGTTGATCTCGTTTGCCATCCTCATTGACTCCAGGCTCAGAGAAAGACTCTCTTTTAAGGAGCGCTTGCGGAAGCCTCCTGTAACTTTGTCTCGCAGTCCCACCCATGCCTCCCTCACCTCCCATGCCTCCTGGTACTGAGTCGGTCAGTGAAGGCAAACCCATGCACTTGGGTTTCACGCGTCTCTCTGCAGATAAGAGAACCTTTAGGAGGAGGGAGAGATTGTGCCTTTATTGTGGCCAGACAGGTCACTTTTTGAAGTCTTGTCCTAACTGTCCAGTGAACGCCCGAACCTTGAGGTCCTGTCACGGACAGACCTTAGGTGGCATTGTTTCATCCCCAGTTATCCAGAAGGATAAGCCCCTGATTTCGGTTACCCCTTCTTGGGCTGAGTCGTCCATCGAGATACAGGCTCTAATCGACTGGGGCTGCAGGTCTGTTCATTGATGCTGCCTTTGTATCAAAGCACTCGATTCCGCTGCAGCTGCTTGACACACCTCTTGCCATTGAGGCACTTGACGGGAGACCTCTACAGCCTGCCCATGTGACTCATGAGATGGTTCCATTGTCCATGGCTATAGGGGCTCTTCACCAGATAATCCAATTCCAAGTTATTTCCTCACCCATGTTTCCACTGGTTATTGGTTATCCTTGGTTACAGAGGCACAACCCCTCTTTTTATTGGCTGAGGTTCTCTCCTGGTCATCACAATGCAGTGAGACATGCTTCTAGAAGGTAGCCAAGGTTCTGTGCACCTCTTCACTCTCCTCCCTGCCAGAGGAGTACCGCGATTTTAGCGATGTCTTTGACAAAGGTCAAGCCGGTAGTTTGCCTCCACACCGGCCATATGATTGCACAATTGACATTCAACCTGGGGCCATACCCCTCGTGGCTGGGTTTACCCTTTGTCGGTCTTGGAGGATAAGGCCATGGAGGAGTATGTTGCAGACGCACTTTCTCAAGGTTTCATCCGCAAATCCTCGTCTCCTGCTGATGCTGGTTTCTTCTTTGTGAAGAAGAGTGGTGAACTGAGACCTTGTATTGATTATAGGGGTCTCAATCGTTTCACGATTAAGAATGGCTATCCGATTTAATTGATTACGGAGTTATTTGACCGCCTCAAGGGAATAACGGTTTTCACAAAGCTTGATTTGAGAGGGGCATACAATCTCATGAGAATTAAGGAGGGCGATGAGTCGAAAACTGTGTTTAATACCAGAACAGGCCATTATGAGTACCTCGTAATGCCTTTTGGCCTTTGTAATGCCCCGGCAGTTTTCCAGGAATATATTAACAATGTCCTCCGAGATTTGTTGCAGTTATGTGTGGTGGTTTATCTCGATGATATCCTCATACTTTCCAAGTCCTAGGAGAGCCACCACACAGATGTCTGTCATCTGCTTCAGAGACTAAGAGAGAACAATCTCTATTGTAAGCTGGAGAAGTGCGAGTTCCATCGTGAATAGGTTAAATTCCTGGGCTATGTAATTTCCACTGCTGGTTTTTCGATGGACCCAGAGAAACTTTCGGCAGTCCTACAGTGGCCCCAACCCATGTGGTTTACGTCCTCTGCAGTGTTTCCTGGGCTTTGCCAACTATTATCAGAAGTTTATACGTAACTTCTCGTCTCTGGTCAAGCCCCTGACTGATATGATGAGAAAGGACGGTAACCCACAGAGTTGGTCTCCGGAGTCCATTAAGATCCTGATCCTATGTTACCTTTTATCCCTGGGGTTGATGCTTCTGAGACTGGTGTTGGTGCCCTTCTGTCTTAACGTCCTACCTCTGAGAGTGCTTTGCATCCTTGTGGCTAATTTTCCAAGAAATTGTCACCTGCAGAGGGCAAATAACGACATTGGTGACAAAGAGCTGTTACCCTGTTTCCCCGAAAATAAGACCTAGCATGATTGTCAGTGATGGCTGCAATATAAGCCCTACCCCCCAAATAAGCCCTACCCCGTTTCCGTGAAAATAAGCCCTACCCTGAAAATAAGACCTACAAGGACTTTAACTAGGGCTGATTTGGGGGGTAGGGCTTATATTGCAGCCATCACCGATAGTCACGCTAGGTCTTATTTTCGGGGAAACAGGGTAGCGATCATTTTAGCCTTGAAAGAATGGAGACATCCCCTCGAAGGTACCACTGTGCTGTTTCTCATTCTTACTGACCATAAGAATCTCACATTCTTGTCTGAGGCTATGGTGGGTGTGATGGGCTCTTTTCTTGTCAAGTTTCAATTACATTGTCTCATCCTTTGTCAGAAACCATGAAATCAGACCGAGACAGAAGTACAGTTAAATCACACTTGTTTAATAATAAAAGTAAAAAGAACAAAGGTAGTGAAAACATAGCTAAAGTTCAGTAACCAGAATGGGTAGTCAGCCAAGCCAGAAGTCAGGAATCAAACTAGTGGAGCATCCAGCCCCCAAATTTCTGGGGAAGTGGAGCAGAACCAGACATACCTCTTATAGAGGTAATACTCCAGGTGGGTGCCTGCACAGAGACTGGAGCAGTAGCAGGGACAGGCTGCAACACAGGTTGCACTGGAGCAGCCACAGTGGGAGATTCCAGGTGAGCTGTGTGACTCAGGAGCATTTGTAACGCCATGGCAAACTGATCTATGCGGTGATCCTGCTCATCCAATCTGGAAAAAATATTACCAACAAGTGGATTGACAGCATCTTCTGAATTCACGGCCTTAGCCTACTGTCAGAAACGATGAATCAGACTGAGACAGAAGTACAGTTAAATCACACTTGTTTAATAATAATAAATAATAATAATAAAAAAAGGTAAACAGAGTAAACATAGTCAAAACATAGCCAGAGTTCAAGAACCGAAACGGATAGTCAGACAAGCCAAAATATCTGGGAGCCAGAGATGAGCGTAGTAGACCTGGATCCAGAAGGAATGTCAACCAAGCAAGTCTTTAACAGGAACACAGGAGAGCGTCTCTAGAGATGTGACCAAGGCAAAGGCAGAGATCACCTGGGCTGGACGGCTTAAGTAGGCAGGATATCATCAACAGGTGAGTCACTGTGGAGACATTGGAGCTGGCAATTAGCTGACAGCTGAGCAGCCAGCTTTGAGAAGGAAGGGCTGAGTCCAGCTCTGACAGTTTTATACAGTTCAACTACCGTTCTTGTTCATACATCACGGGACACAGAGACTTTGATCATTACTTAGAGGGTTGGACAGTCACCATTGGGTGATTGGACACTGGCAACCATAATTACAAGGCGAGTTCCTTCCCTATATAACCCCTCCCATACGGAGAGTACCTCTGTTTTTTCGCCAGTGTCTAAGGTGGTTGGTCACGCTAAAGATGTACTAAGAAGAAAGCTCTGCTTGATGGTGTCTGCGGGGGCCTAGGAGCTATACAATCGGATCCACACCTCGGGCAAATAAATACACCTAAGATGGATGGTACCCGGGCCTCGTGAAAGAAGAAACAAGGTTTTGCCTGTAATGTCTCTCTTTGGGGACTGGGCTCTGGGATCCAGCACAATTTAAGTTGCGCAAAAAGTTTTTCTGGCAGAGTCTTCTACAGGCCCAGGGAAGAGGATCCTGTGAGTAGGAATCCAGAACCCTGAAGGTTGGCACAACGCTACCCGCCGTGATGGGTGAAGGTTGGATCTGTCTGTTTATCAGGGGGAAGAGGGGAAAGAGGGGGGCATGGTTGTGCCGCCGTGCACGTGTGGCGTGCTCGGCGCACCAGTGCGCAGGTGCAAAGCGGCTATGTTTAAAGCCCTGTACGCCAGAGCTCCTGTAAGCAGTGGGACACAGTGTTGTGGGAAGCAAGCATGTCAGTGGATTCGGATCCAGGCATACCTAAGACACCTACTCGGCATCAGGTTGTGCAAACTAAGCTAATGTTTATATTGTAAGACTAGGCACAACAGTGGTTGCATTTGTACTAGTACCTCTGCTTTGCAGCTTAGGACTATGTCTCCTCGTAAGAGGGCTTCAGGTGAAGGTAAAAGAGGCACTAAGAAATCACTGGCTACTTCTAGGGGTTCTGGGCATGCCTGCAGGATTCCACCCCCCTCTGAAAGACTGGAGGCAGCCTCACAGGATGAGTCTGTGCCCCTGTCAGGCTTTGCAGCCTCTCCCAATGTTACAGTCCCTGTATATGTCACTGAAGACGCTATGAAGGCTGCATTGGATGGTTTAGAAGGAAGAATTACTACTTTTATCACAGCTTCCTTAAGGAGTAGCAGAAAAAGGGGTAGATCCCTCCCTGACTGACCGGTTACAAACTGCCTTCCCATTCACTTGGACTAAATCGTCCCTAAAATACTTAGGTATAAGGCTGACTGACAGGTTTGAAACCCTTTTTACCACTAACTTTCCATCCCTAATAACAACTGTGAAAAAAGATTTGACCCAGTGGACTAAGACAGCGTTTACTTATATAGGAAGACTTAATATCATTAAAATGAATGTTCTCCCACGCGTGTTGTTCTATATGCAAATGGTACCCGTGGCCCTACCTAAGAGCTTTTTCGCCCAATTATCCAGTCTGATATCCACTTTTGTTTGGAATAACAAGAGACTGAGAATTGCAATTCGACTGCTGAGTCGCCACAGAGATATAGGAGGTCTGGGCCTCCCAGATGCTCAAAAATACTATAGGGCTATAGTCCTTCAAAGGATACTTAACTGGTGCTTCCACATCCAATCCAAACTATGGGCTTCCCTAGAAAAATATATGGCAGGGAGAAATCTGACCTATGCCCCATGGCTGGCCTGGGAACACAGGGGGCTGTCTGCCTCTATTTCTCCATTGACGACCCAGCTTTTGAAAACCTGGGACCGACTCAACGCCAACTTGGCACTGGCGCCCCCTGTGTCCCCATTGGCCCCATTGGGAGGTTATCTGTGGTTCCTGCCTGGTGAACAGGTGGCTTTCTTTGGTCCCTGGGTGGATGATGGTAGCGCCAGTTGTGGTAAATTAATGCACGACTGTAAATTAATTCCCCTAGAAACCCTACGAGTCCAGACGGGGAGTTTCCCTATGGACTTTTGGCGCTATAGGCAGCTCCATCATTTTTTCGAAACACAAGGAGACTCCATAAGAGATATCTCCTCCCTCACACCTTTTGAACGCCTCTTCATAGCAGAAGAATCCCACATATGATCTCTGAACAATATCAAGTGCTCAGCTCTGCTTCTCCTGCAGTGAAGCCATCATACATTAGGGCCTGGGAATGAGACCTAGAAGTAGTTTTCACTCCTGCACAATTATCTTCCCTTTACCAACTTACTCGATCCAGCTTAATAGACTCCAAGACACAGGAAATGATTTACAAAATACTGATGCGCTGGTACCGAGTACCAGCAGATTTAGCAAAAATATATCCATCTACACCAGACCAATGTTGGAGGGGTTGCGGTCAAAAAGGCACCCTTCTGCACATTTGGTGGTATTGCTCTGTGATCAAACCTTACTGGGAAGACATCAAATCCCAAATTAAGGGAATTATGGGCATTGACATACTTCTCTCTCCGGTCCACTTCCTGCTGCACATTCCTCCCATGCCAATAAGCCAATACAAGAAAAGTGTGCTGCCTCACTTGCTCAATGCAGCTAAGCGGCTACTCCCCATATTCTGGAGACGTCCGCAAGTCCCATCCAGAGAGGAATGGCGTAGCAGGGTAGGTGACATCCGAGAGGCAGAGGATTGGATTGCCACCTGTAGGGATGTCCGTGATTGCTTCACTGCAGTTTGGCAGCCCTGGACAATATATGTCTCAGACCCAGGTCACATACCTTCTAGCTTAGACATAGCCCTCCTCAAACTGGCGGATCCATCCCTGAAAGGACGCCTTAAAGGCCCGCAGGTGGGAGCCACGAATTAGGTCCCAACATACTATTCTGTCATATAACCAAACGAGGGAATGGGGGTGAGACACTTCTCCCTCTCCTGTTTAACTTTCCAGTATATGTGGTGATGTCGAAAGGGCTCGGAGGGGAGGCGGAGCTGGACGCGAATTCCCAGGTATGTTCCAATCAACTTTTCTTTTTTTCCTTTTTTCCGTCTTTCCTCCCTTTCCTACTTATTAATGCTCTAAGTCTTAACTGGTTATGGCCGTCTATTTAAGGATAGCCAATATGTTTGATGTCAGGTGACAGATGAGAAATAGAGGAGCAAGCTGACCGGATAGGCTCTGGAGGTCTGATACCATGAGATACCCTGACCTGTAGGGGGTACTGGCACCTTTGTGCCGCCATGGTGCAGACGCCTTCTATTGAGGGGGCTTGGGTAGGGGGAGGTGTGGGGTGAGGTTAGCTGGAGGCGCAAGTTGCCCCCCTCCCTCCGCACACTCCAGCCTACCCCACCCCTTAATCTTATACGATAAATCAAACTTTAGTGTTGTATAGGAAGCCTGCCAAATCTCTCTAGCCCGGTGACTAAGATGAGCTTATCTCACTATTCTGTTACCTGACCATGGTTCTTTTCTAAGTTTGGCTAAACCAGACACAATTACGACAATCATTACAATCGTCATGTGCCAGTTCCTCAAGGAACAAATGAAGCAGGTGCTTAACCTCCTCTCCACTGAGAAGGGCGAGGTTTATGCAGACCTTCCTAAGGCCTTGTGTTTTACAGTTGATGCCATTTTGAATTCTGTTCAGCAAGCATCCCGCCTTTCCCTCTTGCTGGTACACATGCGCAAGCCCCTTTGGCTTAAGCATTGGGCAGCTGAAGCTTCGGGAAAAAAATATTTGACTGGGTTTATGGGGAACGCCTGTTTGGGGATGATCTGGACAAATATATCCAGAGGATTACCAGGGGTAAGACCACATTGTTACCGGTTAAAAAGAAGAATAAACGTCCCTCATTTAGACGTTCTCTGTCCCCAGCCCCTGGAGCTTCGACCTCCAGGTAGTGGCGACGGCCTCCCCAGTCCAATACTAGGGGAAAAGTCCAGGGCCCAGCCCAAGGGCAAAAGAAGTCTTGGGGTCCAACAACTGTTAAACAGAACCCTAAAGCCTATCTATGAAGGGGCGCCCCCGCTCGGCCGAGTGGGGGGAAGGCTGCTGCAGTTTGCAGGCGCCTGGCGGGAAGCACAAATGGGTGACCTCCACGGTGTCTCTGGGCTACAAGCTGGAGTTCGGGGACTTTCTGCCATCTCGCTTCCTAAGGTCAAGAGTCTCCAAAAGATCCAGAAAAAAGAAGACCCTTGTTTCTGGCCTTAGAACGTTTACTATCCCAAAGGGTAATTGTAGAAGTGACCCCAAAAGAGCAAGGCTCAGGGTTCTACTCAAACGTCTTTACGATTCCAAAACCAAACGGGGATGTCAGACCTATTCTAGATCTAAAAGACCTGAATCCGTTTTTAGGCACCCTTCAGGGGGGAGAATTCTTGGCATCAATAGACATCAAGGATGCATATTTACATGTGCCAATATTTCCCACTCACCAAAGATTTCTAAGGTTTGCGGTGGATCAGCGCCACTTACAATTCGTGGCCCTTCCTTTCGGTCTTGCTACAGCACCTCGAGTGTTCACAAAAATTCTAGCTCCGCCCTTGGCAAAACTAAGAGCTCAGAGCATAACAGTGACAGAATAAATAATGATATTTGAAGCACTTCACAATGTGCATAAAAATTAATATATATGAATAAATATAAATACTCAAATAAACCCAGTGGTGAGTAAAAATTCCTAAAAAATCCAGCAATCAAAATAGTGTAAAATTATAAAAAATTAGTGACACCAAATGTGTAAAAAAATCCACATAAAAAATATCCACATAAAAATAAATATATAGGGATGTATTCAGAAGGTTTAATTATACAAGTGTAGAATCCGATTGGTATAGAGCTTTGATCCAGTCCCACTAGCAAAGCTGTTTAAAAACACTTGCTTAATTAAGGTGCTCATTGACCTTTATAGTAACAATGTTTCTTTTGCTTCTGTTCACAACCAATGTGAGAATCATAAAACAGATCTCATTTGACAGGCAGATAAGAGAAAAAACCAATCATTGTGCAATAGTTAGGATACCAAGGTACACAGGCAAACTTCAATCCACTCACGTGTGTCTTATAATGATAAGGCATATGCAGGTTTTACTATAGCAGTCAGCCGCCTTAGACAGGAGCAGATTCACTGCAGTACACTGAGTGATACTGCTGATCTGCACAGAGCGTCCTTGGCTCCTCCCACGCGTTACATCACAGTCATGTGACTTTTTCAAGGATAATACAAGCTCTGACGGACTCAGCTTTATAGCACAGCTACAGCATGAGTTAATCATCATCCTGCTTCCTGCATAGACTTCAATCCTGTTAAAACCTACTTTTATTAGACATGTAATTCATATGAATATCGTTGGTTTATCAAAACCACGATTCCATGTGTAAAAAACGCAGTGTGTAAAGAGTAAAAAAATTTATATATATTGATATCTCTAATCACGTTTACTTCTTAAACTCCCTCCAGTGGTGTAACATCTCACAGAGGGAATGTATAGCAAAGCATTGTCTCTAATGGTTTTGATAATTGACCAGTGCCCCATAATATCACAAAAATGGGGTATCTACATGCTATGCTCATAAATGTATGGAAAACAGAGTAAACAAGATGACATGATATATATATATATATATATATATATAGTATATATATATATATATATATATATATATATAAAACATACATATATAAAATTAAAATAAGATATGATATAAGAAAATAATATTAAAATGTAAAATTCAAATTTAAAATTCCATGATAGAATATTGCAAAAATGGATGATGACCATTATTTATATGCTAGAACTGAACCAAATATTGCCACTCAGAAAAAACTGGTATTGGGCAAATAATGAGAATCTTGGACCAAAAATAAAAAATATAAAAAAATATAAAAAATAAAAATAAAATATATACCATAAAAATATATATATATAAATCTGAAAAACCTCTAAAAATCAGAAATAAAACAATTCAGGTCGAATTCAATGT